>NW_015113045.1:155567-205184 GCF_001443285.1 Poecilia latipinna
AAAATAAAATCCCCCCTTCTTTCTTTCCAAAACAAGTTTTAGGCAAAAAAAAAAAAAAAAATACACCATTATTTTAGGAAGGTGACAATATTTACTTTTTAAAGTTGATAAGAGTGTCAAGAAAAATGTTAATGATTAACTCACAACTTCCTGTTTCAGTGTCGTATTGACATGAAGCAACACAGAGGCCCGTCCCTAGGCCAGTCTTCAGAATGGGAAATGCAACGGAACATTTGCTATTCAAATCAGTGAAAAAGTGTCAGAAAGTGGCTAGAAAATAATAGTCCCTCACCTGAACTTCACCAGTCAAAGCAACAGTTTACATATCCAAAAACAACTTCTGATCTGGTGGGTTTTTGAATCTAAACCACTGCAGGTCTGACTTGCCTCAGTTCACCTCTGAATGGCTCAGAAAGACATAAGACTGGATTTTTGGTGAGGTCAAGTCAATCTATAGACTTTCACCAAATAAGGTGCGCTGGCATGACCGTAAAAAGGCTGTTAATGCTCAAAAACCATCCAGCGAGGCTGACCAGTGGGCTAAGTTCCTCCATAGTAATATAAAAGATTAATTTCCCGTTTTCACAAACACCTTAAGGCCGTTGTTGTTGCACATTCAGTTGCGAGGTTAAGGGGGCACTTAACTTTTTTCCATTAGTTTGGATTCAGCATTAAATTTAATTCACTAATAAATGAAATAAAATCTGAAAACTGTATTTTCTCTGGTTAGCTTTTCCTGATCTTACAATACATTTGATCGCTGAAACATGCAACAGGGAAGAAAAAAAACGAAAGAAGAGAGAAATTAATCTGTCGAGAAGCAAATGTTGTTTATTTATTTGACAGTATTTGTTCCTGCTTTTTTTGTGATAGTTAACAGAAGAGCTGTAGCGTTGTGGAGGACTTTTACATAAAGAATGGGGATAGGAAAAAAAGATGTAAACCAGTATAAAGGTGATTGCTAAGTGTCTAAATGTGATATGAAAAAGAACGGATCACTTTCTAGATCTTCAAAAGAGAGATAATACTCCATCTTACAGGAAGATAATGACAAGAGAATGATTGTTGCAGAAGATAGGTGGAGATATGTCTTATTTTTAACATTAAGAAAGTTCACCTTAATCCAGGTTTTATTATTACCTGGTAATAATAAAAGGTTACGACAGAATATTGCCAGTAAATTTAATACGTCGTTCAACCTGAATGTCATCTGTGAAGCAATAAAAGCAAATGTGTTCCTATTGACACATTAATACACTGCAGCAATATGATAATAAAAGGGAGAACAAAGTTCCAATTGATTTTTTTCCCCTATTTATGAAGCATATTTTTTATGACTCATAATTAGTTATTACTATGTCCCACAATTGTAGCACATCCCTGAGGAAGAGAACAAAAACCTATTCTTGTTAAATAAGGTGATTACAAAGAATTACATGCAAAGAAGATGAATTCAAGTATCTCAAAGTGTCATTTGAGAGTGACAGTAGTATGAAGCAGGCAATGGAGAGATGGATAGGAGCTTCGTCTGCAGTAATAAGGTCAATAATAGAGAAGAGCCAAAATGCAAAGCTTTGGATTTACGGTCCCTAAATTGAGCCAAGCGAGTGTTTCTATGGAGAGCGATGTCTGACTGACCACTTTCCTCCACAAGCCAATCCCAGATAAGCAAAACTAACAGGGTGGACAATTCAGAGTGATGTCTTTAATACCAACAACCTGTTCAAGTTTTAATAGTAACACACTACGTTGAACAGCACCAAAGGCTGCTGACAGCTTTATGGCGGCAAATCCCCGAAGAAGAGAAGTGGAGACCTTGATGAAAAGCAGTACAGACAGTGGAAAAGGGGGTATGAGCACAAGGAGCTGGCAGATCTATCTGTACAGTCAGTGCCTGCACCTTGTTTCTATAAATTGCACCTAAGGGGTCACTTGGTGTTGAGCACACTCTAACAGGCACTCGGCTCCGAACTCTGCCTATCACATGTGCTCCTTAAACTGCTGCCGTCACCAGGCTGACTGACACCCTCCATGTGTTAACTGGAAAGGTTTTAAGAGTTTGAACAGAAAAAAAAACAAAAAAAAAAAAAAAACAGAACTGCAGGATTACATAACCAGGAGCCATTGCCAAATTAACCTAGACTCTACAAAGTCTGCTCCTAGCATTTAAGATGCAGATTTTTACAGCCCTTTGCTGACATCTACACCAATAGGACGGATTTAGGGGAATATTTAGCGGAAATTCGAATTTCAGATCAAATAAAACCAAGTAAATTTGGTGTTATCGTTTTTCTTTGGCGTCATTATTTGTTTGTGGCTTTTGCCTCGTGGCAGAACAAGCTATTAGCGCCAAATGATGCTACAACTATGAATGTCACAAAGCACTACAGTTGAGTAGCAAACAAAATAATTAATACACTCACGATATATTAAAGGAATAATCAAAAATGCTGTTAAAATTGTTTTTAGTTAGAAAAAAAGGATGAGTAACTGTTTAGATAATAATCAAATTATTCAGTATTTATGTGATTGAACACATAATTTATGTGATTGAAGAGGATTTACTGTGCAGGTTAACTAACTGAATGCTACTATTTATGTGAGGTAACACATACCTTTCTTTCTGCTCTTCCTGAGCCATTTAAATATTTTCAAACTTTATTCCACAGAAAATATGAAAAAAGCAAATACTGAAATAATAATAATACATACTTTGACCAAGCGGAAGATAACTTCAATGCATTTCTTACACATGCAAATATCAAGAATTTCTCTCTATTTATTTGGGGAAGCCTAGAGGACGATGTCGTCGACTGGGCTTCACTCTACGAGTGTCATTAACCACACTACAACAAGTCCTCTGTCAACAACAACCCATTACTCCAAAAAAACCCAAATAATAGTCTGCCAAAGCCCTCAGGGACAAAAGTCTCAGTTCTTGAGGACATCTTCTGTGGTCTGATGAAACTGAGACGTTAATGTTTGGACATAAGGACCTTTTGTGACGGCTAGGAAAGAGAGGGGCATGGGGGCATTTGCACTATTCCATCTGTGAATTCACAGATGATATGAGCATCCTATCATATGATATTGCTGCTCATACGATATGAGGGACTGGTGCACGTCACAAAACAGATGGCATCATGAGGACAGAAGATTATGTGAATATTGAAGAAAAATATTAAGATATTAGACAGGAAGTTGAAGCCTGGGCAGAAATAGATCTTCCAAATGGCCGATGACCCTACACATGCGTCCAATTTAGATTGTTTAAGAACAGAAAAGTTAATGACTTGCACTAGATGGGCTATGTTCACAACTGACCACGACATTTTCGGGGTAACGATAAAAGTGATGAACATAATTGATGGCTTTCCCTGCAAATCACTGCAGTCAAAACCTAATAAACACAAGAACTGCTGTTGAAAACATAAGACAAAATATCAAACAAAACAATTAGCTTTATTTTAAAGATATTGATATTCATTGCTGTTCTCGTGGAGTCAACAGAAAATTCAAGTAAACTATTGCAAAGCTTGCGGAAGGACACTTAATGTATCACCGTAAACATAAAGAGGCAGTTCTACCAAATTCTGCCGAATACACACAGTTTTTAACTTTTGAATTTGTAAAGTGAGAAAAATAAAATAAAATAACCCCCTGAATATTCTAGCTAGTAATTACCATTCATAAATATTTTTGGCAATTCTAAACTACGTAAAGAAGGAAAACTTTAGTTTGAGGCAGTGAGGAAAAAGTCATTTTTACAGTTTACAGAGTAAGAGCAACATCTATCTTGAGTCCCTGTGAATAAAGATAAACTCAAAACAGCACAAACCACCTTTAAAACTAAATTCAGATGCAAGGTCTTTAAACTGGCAGCGACTAGTTAGGCAGTGTATTAGGAGGAGCCTGGTTGTGAAATGCATCTGCCAGCAGTTAAATAAAAATGTCATTGAATAAATGCCTGAGTGACACCGACAACAGACTGGAGATGTGTTGTCTTTTCGAAACACAAGCTGCATGGATTTCCTCAATAATGTTTCACCGCTGAGGTTGTTCGGACTCCATGTAGTTTAATAGGTCAAATATTTGACCCCTCAACCAATTAAAGCTCACCTCTGCTCTGCACGCAGACCGAGCTGACTGGGCTGCGCGTTGATAAAGAAAGCCAGTGTTTGGTTTGAGTTCAGATTAGAGCAAAAAGTGCCCTCCCCCTCTGTAAACACTGAGAACTACTAACTTCGGCCGTGGAAAACCCACGCAGCTTACCTCGTCCTCCTTCTCGTTTCTCAAACACAAACACGCCGCTCTTCGCTTGAAGCCATCTCCGTCGTATGTCCTGGTCTGGTTGGCCTTGCATTTCATCATATATGCTCTATTCTTCAGGCAATATTTTTTAACAAATAACAGAGAGCGTGGGGTTGGAGGGAAGAAAAAAAAAAAAACCTCGATTGTTACTCCGAAGATGCAACAGTTCTTCCTCTTCAAATCGTCCCAGTTCCGAACAGGACTGTCGGATCATTCATTTCTGCGCTGAGGCTGAAGTCAGTCTGCATCTGCTCTGTGGGTTTACAGCCGCTGTCAACACGCATGGTTCAACAAAGTGGCTCACATCTGTCAGAGAGAAGCTGCTGCTGCTGCTGTACCAGCTGACCCGACAAGAGCGACAAGCTGCCTCCTACCACCCGACCTCCATGTTGGTCTTCCACAAGATTAACCCTTACCAAGTAGCCTATGTTAGGATTAAAGGTGATGACACTTTTTGCCCCCACAAATAGATACAACGATACAATCTGGGCTTATTTATTTATTAATCTATGACTTCACTTCTTGGGACTACAGAAGCAAATTAAGTGTCACAATGAAGCAAACAAATAATTTATAAAATATTTATTTATACAGCCAATTTGATTGCAAAAACGAAAAAATTGTGCAAAGAATACAGGAAATAAAAATCAGTATTTAAATTTGTATTATGTGGTGAAACTGTAAACAATATTTTCAGTATTTAATTATTGAATATTTACACAGTCCACCACTAAAGCTGTCACCATTGCACATAAAATAAACCCCAACATCTGATTGGTTAGTTTGCACAACTATGCTATCCAAAATGCTCATTGATTTCACTGCTTTTAACTTCATGGATCAGGTTTTAAATGTCCTATTGAAAGTTCCGGTTCAGGATTGTCGTTAGCCGAGTTATTGGCCTCGCTCAAGGCAATAACATATTTGCTACACTGGTCCTGAGGCAATTTGGACTCTGTACCCCAAAATTTACTTTCCTCTTAAATGGGAACTTTAGACCACTGAGCAACAGTTCAGACTTTTTTCTTAACCTAGGGAAAATGCCTCTAAATTTTTCAGATGACACAGGGAAATCAACTGTATTCTGGGTGGTACTGCATGGGGTGGCTCAGTCCATGCCTTTTGAATGTCCTACAAACTGTTTTTAATGGGATTTATTTTGATACTTTGACACTTTCCCCCTTCCACACAACTTCCTGTAAAGCTTTAGCTATGCACTTTTGTGACTTACAACTATCATTTCAGCAGCATTCCCATTTGTGTAAGCCATATTATTCCCATATAGAAAATACTTTGTCCTTTTGCGATATTGTAATTTTCTGAAAAACTGCATTTTAGTTTTTTTTTTTTTACAGATTTCATACATCTGTAGTCACAGGACATCTTTTTTCTTTTTTTTTTCACTTTATGTATATATATATATATATATATATATATATATATATATATATATATATATATATATATGAATGAGTATTTTTATTTAATTCTGTATTCTTCCAGAGAGGAGCTGGCATCTCTTCATGTTTAGTTAAAGCCATGATTTCTTTCTTTGTTCCAGACTTGTGGATCCACAGTTCAGTGACTCACTCTAGTGGTGGATTACAGTGTTTACACACCCGGTTTAACAATGAACCCAGTGCTGATTTTTAACTAAAACATGTTAAAATTGATAAATAATTTTTCATACCTTTCAAAAATAAAAGCTTAGAAAGACTCCTCAGGTTTTCAAAATGGAAATTTCACTCATTTGTTTAAATTCCAGCATTTAACTTACTAATCCCACATTATCGCCCTTTAAGAATCACATACTTTTTTTTTTTATTAATCAACAGTTTATTTACAGAACATAAAAGTATGCAGGTGAACAGTTTCATAGCATTTTGAGCAGCAAACCCGCTCCTCTTCAGAGTTATAATTATTTTACACAATGAACTGAACAGAGACCAATCACAACAGTTTGGAGTCAGAGCCGTCACTCGTGTTTTGAGTTTGATCCGTGGACAGGCCGCCGCCTCAGCGCCACCCAGGAAGCTCCTATCCCAACACCTGTTCCCATCACAACACAAGGCATCTCATGACTCGAGCGTAACCACTCCTTTGTGAAATAAATATTAATGGGAGCAGGGAAACAACTGAGCCTTGTTGACCCATAAAGGAAGAAAAAGTAAAAAGTAGTTAGTCGAGGAAGAGCAGAAAACATGTCATAAAAAAAAAAATCTGAGTACTGTAATAACACACTGTATGTATGAAAAATAAAGAAAGGTCCACAATCGCCATCACTCACAGTTTTACCATCCAGAGGCTTACAGGGCATCCAAGTTAAAACGGAGAGGTTGAAAGGTCAGTGGCAGGCTCAGTTTGGTTTTTAGTCCTAATACAGTGCAGCTAATGAAACCAGATGGCACCTAAAGCAGAGATCTACACAGAATAAGGTCCTCTACGCGAGTGTATACAGTGGGCTAGTAGTTGTAGTTAGACGCTTCTATTAAACTGCGACACAATAAAATTAAATTAAAAGAAACATAAAGAAGGTACATCAACTTTCACATCTAGCCAACCTCTCATCCCCACTCAGTCCACCAAAGCCACGTTCCCCCAGATTTGCGGGACGTTCAGACACCCTCTCCTCCCAGTTGGACAAAGAAAGCCAGGTGAGTAGATCTAAAACCTCTGCCCATGCATTTGAATAGTAGTAGTGAGTTAGGACATAGACGAGTCATTCAGTACTAGTGTGCATTGAAATCACAGAATATCAGCAGTTGTTTTCACATATATATTTATATATAAAAAATAAAAGACTGTGTCCTTTAAATGCAAATGAAGCCAGGAGGAGGTCTTGGCAGCACATGAGTTGTGTTCACTTGACTTTCACTTGTGTTTCCACCTGTGAGGATGCTTTACACTTCATTTTTGTTTCCAGCATAAAGCCTGGTCCATGTCTTGGCTGTAGAGAGGAAAATGTGAAGGATGGATTATAATTCAGCAACATTATTCCTTAAACTGTCCCCAAACACGTTGAATAGGATTAAATAAACGAGATATAATTCAAACCTTTTGCTTATCTATCACATCTATCTGCCAATCCGTCTTGATTATGTAAGAACACAACATGTGATCTGCTCTGAACCCTGGTTTGTAGAAGCAGCTTAAAGAAGAGCGCCTCTTAGTGGCCAGATTGCAGAATTGTTGACCGGTCTAACCTTTACGCTTGAGGAAACATCTCTTTTCCAAAAATGTTGTTCACATTCTAGTGTCAAAATTGGATAAAGATGGTAAACTGATATAAGTTTCTTTTACTCTCTGTCTGTAACTATAACACAACATTATTCCATCATATTTTACAACTCGGTGAACAAAATTCATGATGTAGACTTGGAAATCACAATTTGTAGCTGAGCAAGAAAAGAAACATTTAAGATGAATGAAATCAATATTTGCTCAGGGTCTAGCTTAGATTTTTTTCATAGCCTCACCTGTTTCTATGGCTTCAGCTTCATTGGACTTCCACTTCTCTGCAACATCATTTGCTAAGGGATCGTCAGGATTGGGTGCGCTTAGCAAAGCCTGGATAGATAGCAGCACTGTTCGAATCTGCAGAGCTGGTGACCATTTATCTGAAATGTCAGAGAACAGTGAAACAAACGAATTTAAGATACTTAACATAGCAATGGAGCAGTGGATGAACTGGTGATGCTCTGTACTGGTGGGATCAAACTTGAGTTAGTTAAAATGTTTTGCTGGGAAGAAAGGAATCATTTAGTGAATACTTTATTTAAAAATAATTGATTTATGTAGGTTCAACAAGGTGCATGACTTTAAAAAGTGTATAAAAAAACCAAACAAAAAAAAAAAAACAACTGCAAGTACCAAATTAGAGAAAAAGACCTGGCCTACCTTTCAAAATGTCCAGACATATCCTTCCCAGCTTGTCCACATTAGGATGATATATTTTGGTCATGAACCGTACTTTAGGAGCTGCCATGGGATATTCCTCTGGTAAAAAGAGTTCAAGTTTAAATGTGCCTCCCTCAAACGGCGAGTCCTGAGGTCCAGCGATGACAACGTGAAAGTAGCGCGCATTGCCTTCGTCTGGCTCTGCTTTGATGCCTGGCACAGGCTCTGCAAGCAAGCGCTGGGTTTCCTGGATAAGATAAAAGATAAAAAAAAAAAAAAAACACACACTGATATACTTGAGCTGCTGATCTTGGTGACTAAGACCTACATCGGTTATGACCCTCCCTTCCCCCCCCAAAAAAACAGTGAAAAATAAGTAAATTCATCTGTCAATATATATAATTGGAAAGCAGTTTTTTGATGCATGGGACTTGAAATATTACAGCCTACTAAAAGTCTCAGTAATCCTTTGAGACTGAAATATTGCACACATTAAAACTGCCATTTCAACTGAGATTTTTATGCAGCTCTACATTTCTAAGATGTGGTACAGATTGAGCAGTGAAAAACTTTAAAGAGGTGGGATTGTGCATATTTAAAGAAGTGAAGAACAAACTGTTCATTCAGATGTCTGACATGCAATCATCAAACCAAAACTGTAAAAGACGGGACAATCCCTACATTCAGATCCCCCCTAAAGTGAATGAACTTAAATGCGTATTTGTGGACTAATAAAGAAAGCCTGCACAGCATAGCATGTATTACAGAGAAACCTAAAATTACTCACATAAAAGTCCAAGTTGGGACTAAATCTGAGAAACTTCCTGCTTGCTTTCTGCTTCTTTGTGAATTGATAGAATTGCTTTTCTTTGGTCAGATCACCAACGAGTTAAGACTGAGCAAGTCTATAAAAACTGAGAACAGATGTTTTAAAATAAGTTTTGATCAGATCCACTGTCACGCCACGCTGTAAAACGATCAGGCAGCATCAACCACCAATATGCAGTCCCGTTTTTCAACTTTCTTTTCAACTTTCTTTATTATTATAGATGCCCTTCTTGGTTAACCTGCTGTGTACTTCCACTTTTCAGAGGCATATTTGCAGCAAAATCAGAATTATTTTCAACATGATTTGCAGGAGACATCAAAGCGCTCATTTATTCTTCCTTAATAAAGCTTCCAGTCTGTTACTGTACAAAAGCATCCGGCATATTTGCTATATGCCGGATGGAACATGTTTAACTACAAAGGAAGAGTAAAAAATAATCTACGGAAATATGGACCAATAAAGTCACAGCCAACACTTGCTACAGCAGTTTTTGCCATCTTTTTCCCTCTGTGCAACTGTGAGTGAGATTCCTGAAATGTTTCAGATAACCCACAGACAAAACCATGCAGTGAAAACACAGACAGAAGAGGGGCTCCCTGTCCCAGTCACACGCTCAGGGGGCTCAAGGGCTCGGCCCAGTAAGTACTGTTCCCAGCCCTCCCATCTTTTCCCACCAACTGTAGGCAGTCGGTGGACTCCTTTACACACCTCTCAATCTTTTGCTATTCACAGAAACATTCCTTCTTCTAAAATAACTTTATTTGAAAAACTACAAAGAGTACAAATTACTACTAGAAAAACAGAGACTGACAGTTTTGATAAAACTCACGTCTTTTAATGCCATATTATAGCTGGAAACACAGAGAGATATTTAAACAAACACACTGAATAAGAGCTGTGTGCTTTCTTTAGTTTAAAATCAATCTAAACTAATAAAATATGACATTTTATCTGTGGGAACAAGTGTAGTATTAGAGAACAAACAAATACTATAAATGTGTCAAACATAAATAACTCTGTAAAAGAGCTGCATAGTCAAAGGTTACCAGTGTGTTTCCTCATTTTAGCATTGTTTTATAGTTTATAGATTAATACTGTCAAGTCATTTATATGTGTTACAATAAATCAAAAATGTTCCTTTGTGCTCTGTGCTTCCAACGCTCTCTGTGTCCTTTAGGCATCTTGGGATCTGAATCTTTGTTGTGTGTTAATTTACTGCTGTTAGGCTGAATCCAAAATGGGATGCAAAATACAATATGTTGATACTTTGAACTGAATTCTTGCATTCAAAACAGCTTTTTAGCATGTTGGATATACCAGACCAATTGCCTGACATATTAATAAAATAACCAGTCTTAAAAAAAAGGGTCAATTATTTATGTTTAAAAACAAAAAATAAAAGAAATCAAATAAAGGGGGGGGGGGTAGACAGGGCTGGGCAATAAACCAACAATAAATAATTAAAAAAAAAACATAAATGCTCAATAATTTTCCTGAACTCCGATCCAGAACCGCACAGCATTCTGGGGGATGTAGGCAGAGGAAAGACTTTAGCCACTCAACCTCTAAAGGGTCTGCTAAGTAAGGTTGGTGTTGGTATCAACTCACTCTGGTTACCTAGCAACAATCTGTTGAGTAGTTCGTGCAGCAGCAGTTTGTTTCACCACCAAGCTTCATAAATGCTTAAATATTAAAAAAAATTATGGCACAGAGAAAAAGGAGAAAATGAGTACAACAGGCTTGAGAGGAAATTGTGGATAAAACAGGAATGGTCACGTCACCAGTTTAGCAGTATTTCAGATATTTAAAACAAAAATTATTCAATAATCATTGATATCCATTGATGTCAGTCAAGATATTTAGGAGTTGACTGACCTCAGTAAACTCCTAAAGGGCTGGACTCAGTAGTTGTTTAAGAGTTTTTCTCCGATGTTGGATGGTCAAAACTAGATCAAAATCCGATTATGAACATTTAATTACTCAAGATCAAAACCTGTAATCACTTCAATAAAATAGCTGGCAAGCAAAATATGTATTTTTGAATCCACGTCTTTAATGACAGGGAACAGTTAAGTAGATTTTATATGGAAGCAGCATCTCACCCTTGGTAACGTTAGTGACCTCTGGGTGATGCTCTGCGGTATGTATGGTGAGAATGTTTTAGATGCAAGTTTCACTACAGCACAGTTTGTAATCTGGCTGTAAATAACATCATGTGTGCTGTATTACTGGGAACAAAAAACACATTCTTTGTAAAAAAAGATAAGTCTTTCACAATGAAATTTCATAGACTATTGTGAAAATATTTTAAAGTTAAGTCTGCATTTAAAGTGGATTTTGGCATTATTATTATTATTAGTACACATGACCTGAAATATGTAAAATCATGCGGATTCGTAGACTGAAAGTTAATTTAAGAAAATAAGACAGAAGGAACCATCATCCAACTGCTTATCAGTGCAGGTAAAGAAAAGTGTTAAAATGCGCTTTAACAAGGTGTAAGTAAACTCATGAACGCTGATCTATGTAAAAAGACAAAACAAAAACAAAAACTCCAGCAGAAATAACTTGAGAAAACCTGGTAGAGGATAAAGTCTGAAAATACAAATGTTTTTCCAAAATTATCCAGACCAGGACAATGATAAAACTCTGTACTTTGCGATGTCTGCAAAGAAATTATGCCCATCACTTCGGTCAGTTTTGAGTAGCAGCTAATTCATTATTTTGAAATTATTAATTGCATGATTAAGCTTCCATCTGACAGAAACGCACTCATTGCGTTATTAACTTCCAGCAGCAGGGAATGAAAAATCATTTGAATTACTACACGACAAATAGTAGACTTACACGATACCACTGAATTAATTTCTTATTTACAGTAATAGCTTGTTTATACATTTATCTCGGTTATAAACTGGAGTCAGTTTATTGAACATGGATCATTTAAAAGTGATCGCTAAGAAGCTAACATAGTTAGCTAGCCGGCTTGCTCAGCAATCCTGCAAGCGCAATAAGAAAACTAGAAACCACACCTAGTTATACAAATTGCAATTAAAAATTTGAGCCAAGCCAAGCGGCTAATTGCCACTACTAATTTTGTATTCTTAGCCTCTGAAAATCGCTGTTTCTGGGCACATTAAAGAAGCGGAAGTTACTTTCTCAAACCGACACTAGCTTAATCGATGCTAACGCTGGAACACCATTATGTGCAACGGACAAAGAAAAACTAGTTTAAATTATAAATTCTAATTTTTAATCACAGAAGAAAACAATCTTCTGTTAGAAATAGGTACCTTAATAATCCTGCGGGGCAGTCCTGCCATTTTTCTTAAATGCGGGCTTCTAGCTCTCAGTGCCTCCTTCTCTCTGTAGCTGGCATTGACAGCAAACAGACCACTTCCGGGTTCCTGCGTGATGACGGCATAAGCAAAAGGGCTCCTGGTTGCGTCAATATGGCGTGGCCTGGAGAGGTGCTGATTTTTTAAAAATTTGTATTTATTTATTTATTTTTTGTATGTTTTAACTTTTTTGGAGTACAACTGTAGCTACCATAGAACTAAAACATTTCACTATAAATATAAGAAAAATACGAATTAACAGAAAGATAAGTAAGGGAGAAAAATTCAAACATTAAATGCCAATATTGTTAAAATACTAAATGTGTAACATTAAAGCTTTTATTTTACTTAAAAATAAGTAGTGCTTGACCTCCTGTTCAATTAATTTTCCCTTTATTTGTTGATAAATTTGTATAAATATTTTTTCACTTTTATATTATAGTATATTTTTGTAATATTTAGTCAAAATACCAAATTTTATGTATCATAACTGATTTGTAAAAGCAACAAAAGGGTACAATATCCAAGTGATGAATGCTTTTTATAGGGACAGTAGTAGGCTGTGTGTTTGTGCTTTAGACCCAACACTGTGGACTAAATGTAGACTAAAAGCAGTTCTGCAAAGAGAAAAACGAATATTTCAAATCCTTGATGGCAGCTCTACCTCCAACCGTGACACAATAGTTAAAGGTTTAAGGGACCACTGAGGTGTGGTATAGCCTTTTTTCCTTAATAACACAGTGCATCAGTTGAAATGTGCATTCTGTATTTGCTCAGTTTATCTTTGTCTGAATAAATAAAATAAAACAAACTCGATCGTATGAAAAGCAAAAACAGAAGACATTTGCGGGACAAATACTTTCTAGCAGCATTGAATGCTCCTGTTATTCTTCCTGCTATAATCTACTAACTCGTATTTCATTTTGTGTTTTTGTCCAAGTGCTTTAGCTTTTTGAGGCAAATTTTCGCAAATACATCACAAAGGTTATTGTTATTAAATATTATTGCAGCACATCATAAGAACTTTTTCTTTGCATTCCAATGACAGAACGCTACATTCTTTCACTGATATATTGGCACTTTCATTCATTTTCTATTTGCAGATTCTACCCATGGCTTTTTTTTCTAGAAGTCATAAGAGTTGGAGTCTAGCATTAGCTCTGCATGTGGAAGACCAAACAATGATGACTTAGACTTAACAACTCTGGAAGCAAACAAGTATGCAGAGTTCAGCTGCTTTTTTTTTTTTTTACATATACAGACTTCATAGTGGCGATAGATCAGAGGGAGGATCGAAGCTCCTCCTTCCACAATTTCTGCCTGAACAAAAACTTTGTTCCACTGGGTGTCAGTTACATTAACAGACCAACAAACGCACAGTAACTTCAACAGACCCGACTAAGACGAAGTCCAGCATGCAATTTCTGTGCCAATTTACCTCAGCAGGTGGGTTTATTATTTTGGTTTAATCTTCAGATGGTGATACGTTTACAATTTTTTTTTTTTTTTGCTATTTATGATTGCAATTCTGTGAAAAAGAAGTTTTAAAAAGTGTACAGTATGTTTCTTTATATTGATGTCTTGTTATGCAAACATGTTTCTGTCATCTGACTGTGTTTGCACTGTATTTTACAATACTGTTTCATAGATGTAAATTTAAGTCAAGTCTCCATAGAGTATCCTAAGATGTTTGCTGTTATTAGGCGAGGAATTTTTTTTTTATTTTTTGCACATTT
Organism: Poecilia latipinna; assembly: GCF_001443285.1. Classification (NCBI taxonomy): domain Eukaryota; kingdom Metazoa; phylum Chordata; class Actinopteri; order Cyprinodontiformes; family Poeciliidae; genus Poecilia; species Poecilia latipinna. Next base: position 169,679 of record NW_015113045.1, read on the forward strand.
GCCTTGCATTTTCCAGTACAGCATTACTAGTCACTTAAAATGCATAGTACAGAGCACAATGCACATATGAGCTAGAATTGTAGTACTCAAGATTGATCTTAGTTTTGGTTTTGTCTGGTCTTGGTCTGGTCTCAGGTTCAGGTCTTTACTAAAATACTAATCTTAACTTTTAGTAATTAATCTCTTTAGTTTTGTCCTAAATACCTTCAAATTGTCTAACAATTGTTGGTGGGGTTACTGTCAACTTTAATTTAATATTTTTAGTAAATGTAAGGACACAGAGAAGTAAATACAGAAAAAGAAATGTATTGCTAAACAAATATTTTGAAAAGTAAAATAAATTTAAACCAACTTAGTGTTCAAAATGTAAAAAAGAAAAAAATTCTCCACTCACTGATTAAAAAATGACTTTCACCTACCACATACTCACACATCAAAGTAATACTCATGTTTTCATTTTCTGCCCTAACTTAGTGAAGTCTTTGAAATTTTCCATTGTTCGGCACACATGAACCAGCGCCTAATCCACGCCTTTTTTTTCCAGTGCACAAGGAGAACAGAAACATCAGTTGCATTACTGGCACTGCTGATCACAAAGAGCGCTCTGAATTTGTGTCAACAATGTGGCCAGACTTCCTTATCATCTTTTAATTCAAATACAGGATAAGATCAGAGTGACTGGTGGTGAAAGACAAAACTTGTCCTGGGCAGCTACTTGAGCTGTAGTATAAAAAGTTCTCTTGTAGACTTCTTCTTCTGCACTCACAATCACACATCTTACGTCACAAAATTTAACTTTAGAGTCAGATGCTGAACTAAAATATGAACTTGTAACATCTTAATAGTACAACAAAAAGAGAGACGCAACTTGTCTGTGTGCCTGTTTTGTAAAGAATAAACAAACAAGATTTTATGCAGTGTGAAAAACTTTAAATTGTCACTAAACTGCTGGTAATTTTAAGCAGTCTGACTTTCTTGCAGTCTTTCTAAAGATTTTTTTAGATAGTTTTTCTATTTTTCTAGAGGTCTTTTGGGCTTTTGGCTGCTTTTTCATTATGTTTCTGTCCAGTACCTGATCATGACAGCATTGTGCACTATGGTAAAAAAAAAAAAAAAAAAAAAAAGAAGGAAAAATGGATAAGTGGAGGACAAAGGAAGAATAAAATATGTTAGCTGAAGGGCAAAGGGTTGAAGATAAATATTTAGCTGATAACAAATAACTGAAGCTTCTCCTGATGTTCCAATGTGCTAAAATGGTAGTACTCTGAAAAAGTTTGAAGTCGTTCCTTCTTGTAATCTTCTAAAGTAGTCGTCATGCTTTCTGACCACACCTGAATCCAATGACGGCTTGTTACCAGGCCTCTGCAGAACTTTGATATGCTCAGGAGGTAGTTAGTTACTACCAGGGTGTTGAGCCAGGGAGAGCAATAAAACATGCAGAATACTGACTGAGGCTACCCGCCCTTGAGGACTGACTTTGGACGCCCCTCATCTACTCAGCACTTGAATGGACTCATTGTCATTGTAATGTAGAGCTGTGCATCATCTGCATACTTATAGACAGACAGTAAATCTCCAGAGGTTGAGAGTTGAACCCCTTGCCTTGTGACAAGGATTAGGAACCGACACACAGCGTAGCGGTAGAGCAGCCGCCCAATTTTCAGGTTATGAGCCTTTGACCTATTAATCATTTAATGTTTAATAAGTGGCTTAACAAACAGGCAAAAAATGTACCTATGTAAATTGTCAGGTACTTCACAGAAAATATAGAAAGAGAGCAGCCAAAGTTTTTTTTTCTTTCTGAGAAAGTATTATTTTTCTCCACCTATGCTGACAGACCAAATTTGAGCCAATTTTGAACCACATAAAATTTTTGTGATGACCACATTTTGGACGGCTCTGAAGACAAAGATAAACATGACTTTTTTCCTTGATTAGTTTTCCTGACAAAATAGAAAACAATGATCTCCCTAGAAAATATGTTCACATAAAATCGGATTATTCCTTTATTCAGGTACAATGCAAATGTTCCTCTCAGACATCCTTGTGTCCCCAGATGTGTCATTTTACAATATCATCTGCTATTTCTTTTGTTTTTAGCTTCCTGCAGGTCTCATTCACACTTGGCATGTCTTTTCATCATTATCCTGTACTCTGGAGGAGTGTCATCCCTTTATGGGCCTTCTGAGGCGACGGGCCTCGGTTCTGCTTTCTCTGCCGTGCAGACCAGCAGTGTGGTGGGAGGCAAGCAGAAAGCAGTGACTTTCAACAAGCTCATGGTCAACACCGGAAGGGACTTTAATCCAGACACCGGGCACTTCCGCTGCCGCATCCCCGGGGCTTATTATTTCTCCTTTTCTGTTGGGAAGTTCCCCAGTAAGCTGCTCTCGGTCATCCTGGTGAAGAATGGGGAGGAGGTGCAAGCCATCGCTTATGATGACTACCGCAGTATAGGCAGGAAAGTGCAAAGCCAGAGTGTGATGATCAGTTTGAAGGAAATGGACACTGTGTGGCTGCTTTTGCAGCAGAATCCCCAGTATGCTGTGTACAGCAATGCTGGCCCTTACATCACCTTCTCTGGCTATCTGGTCTACCCGAAGCCCCAGGCAACCAGTTACCTGAGCAACCACCTCTCCTTGCCAGCTCTGTATTATCCCGATTGCCCACCTCAGGCTGAACCCCAGAGCGCAGGTCAAGCGGCGGAGCAGCCGCAGTCAGCCTTCTCGGTGGCTCGGACGTCCACGTTCATGGGTCAGAGCGTCGGGCACCACAACAAGCCTCCCCTGACCTTTGACGTGGAGTACGTCGACATTGGGGGCCACTTCAACAAAACCTCAGGCCTGTTCACCTGCCACTTCCCCGGGGTGTACTTCTTTGCTTTCACAGTGGGGAAGCACCCTCGCAAGGCCGTCTCTGTGAAGCTGATGACTGGGAGCGGGCAGGTGCAGGCCATGGTGTTCGACGAGGACACGTCCAAGAGGAGAGAGATGCAGAGTCAGAGCTTAATGCTGCAGCTCAACAGGGGGGAAACGGTGTGGCTGTACAGCCAGCAGGACAAGCGCTACGCCGTTTACAGCAACCAAGGGAGGTACACCACCTTCTCCGGCTTTCTGGTCTATCCGTCTGCAGAAACGACGGCAGGCAGAACCGGCCTATAAACAGCTCTGCTTTTAGTGCTGTCTGTAGTACATCGCTGGTTCTGTAGGTAGAGGAAGTAATTTAACATAACTTGGGTTTGTAGAGTTTGCTTTGGTTCCACATGTTGCATTTTCTTCTGGATTAATCCACCAGATGGTGCTATGAGACAGAATCGTGGACACTGCCCAGCAGATTCTGTCACTTGAAAATGCAATTTTCTCCAGTCTTTAAAATAAAATCTTTTATTTTTTTCCAACATTTGCTACTTCGGTCCTTTGCATTTAGAAGCAATAAAACAGTGCTTTCTATTCATAGAAAAGTGATTGTTGTGTGGTCAGAATATAAATGTAAATGATGTATATTTTAATAAAACTGCTTACTTAAAAACACAACATACCACATTGTTGTTGTTTTATTTTCAGGGTTTTGTGCAAATAAATCCTAAATGAACAAGGACTGGAACACCTGTATGTGAGATAGGACAGTGTAGAGATGCATGCCAGCGCTCATGGAGAAGAAATAGAATGACAGGTGGTTTCAAATCTCTGAAAGTCTCAAATAAAAGTGGACGAAATCATTAGATTTGCTCCTTCTCTTCCCACAGCATCCTGAATACTTGATAAATGTAGAAACAAAGCCACTCAGCAAACGCCACTACCTGCATGGAGTCGTTTCCTACACCTCTGTGCTCTGCCCAGCTTTTTTTCTAAGTACCTCACTCATAGTGAAAGTAATCTGCTAACGCTTAGCCTATTATAATATGAGTAAGAAGGAAAAAAGGGGACAAAAACTGACAAAATAAATATGCAAAGAGATCCAGAATAGGTAAATAATTTTGCTATATTGCTATATTTTTTGTTATTGTTCTTTTTAATAAGTGTTCCTGATGTTAGAAGACTAACTGAAGTCATAAATAAGAAAGAATATGCTTTGTGAGATTAAATAATGAATTTATTTCATAAAAGAAATAAATAATTTGGCACTTGAATAATATTTGAAAACATTTTTTTCAGCCACCCAATGACATTTAGACAGTTCCACACTCACTAGAAGAAATGTGGTACATTTTTCTATATTTGCTGTAATTAATGAATCCTCTGTTGTATGAAAATGCTTCCCTGGAAATGTCAATTATCAAGGCAAACACATAAAACATACATTTCTGTGCACAAAATAAAAACGAGGCCATCGTAAAACACTAATCTAAGTCTCTCACAACCACCTTCTTGGCTTTGTACAAAATTCCAGTGTTTGTACTTCTTTGACTCATCCATTTTAAATTTCAGCTTTTTAAGCCAAATATTGATGATAAAACTTGAACATGGAAAAAGCTGCTATAATACACTAATATTACCTATTTATAAAGTCAGGCAGAACCAAAGCAGACTGGTTGTTTGTCTGCCATTATGAACTCGGTTCCACTCCTGGAGCCTTTTAGCTGGAATGTCCATCTCTTCTTCCCGGGCTCCTTCACTGCTCACCGTGTGTCACTGCACATCCCAGATCTCACAGAGCAGCGGGGTGAATTTGTGGTCGTTCACTCTCCATGATGTGAGCATCTCTGCGTGATAGTGGTTGAGCGTCCTCAGCTCCGTCAGGCGGCCCAGGAGGCGAGCAAAGTACTGCGGCTCCTGCGGATGCTGCAGAACGCACAGCTTCTTCAGCAGCTCCACCATCGGCTCCTGCAGTCGCTCCACAGCTGGCTGGTCCTTCACATAAGGCCGGTCTAGGGAGGAAAACAACGCACTCTAATTATACTGTAAGCTTTGAAGGAGTATGAGTATCGATATGGAAACACGTAGAACAATAGTTGCCATGAAGAGCACTGAATAAAGACAAAAGATGGCTCACCTGGTGTCAGGATGGTTATTGCGGTGAGGAGAGCCTGTTCCTCCAGCACCATGTGCAGCTCACCAACACTTTTGTAAAAATTGAACAAGGGCGTGATGAATTCTTCTGATATACCTGCAGAAACAGATACAGTTTTTATTATAAAGCTTGTTAAGTGCAAGTGAAGGTTTTGATTGATTCACATGCTTTAGAGGTGTGACGAGGAACAAGGACCAGTTTTTATTTTGTGAGCTAAAACCTGTTAAAATAACTTTTTTAAAAAGATCTCCAAAAACACTCAAATGTCATTATTTTGATTAAGTAAATTGAACGCTTACTTCTTTGTTGCCGTTGTAAAATGTCACCTAATTTTGAATCGCATTTAATTTGAAATCGTTAAATCACAACAAATTTAAACAAGGTGATTGTAGTATTAAATATACTTTTTTGGGCAGTAAACTCTAAAAATACATCAGCGTCAGAATTTCCATTGGTTTTCAAAGCAGACAAGCCATTTTAAAACTCAGTTTCTGACACAAAAAAATTCTTCTGAGCCTACAGTTCATGGCCTTAAACTCAAGAATTGTTAGGTGACAGAGGAGAACAATGATCCGAAGCACATCAAGACGTTCACCACTGACAGGCTCAGAAACACAGCGAAAAATAAAGCTAAGTGTTTTCAAAGGCCTAGTCAAAGTTTAGACTCAAATTTAACCAACTTGGATCACGCTTTATCTCAACAAACAAAAGAAAAACTATAGAAAAACTTTAGAAAAATGCTTTATGTTCTGTATCTTTGTCCAATATTAAAACTTGTTAATAATGAAAGATTTAATTGTGACAACAACAAAAAAAAGTGTGCAAAGTCCTTCAGTCAGGTTCCTGCTTAACGTTTGGGAGCTCTAGAGGCTCGTCGATCTAGCCGGGGGCGTCTGTCCACCCGGAGACATCATTATCATCATCATCGTCCTCCTCATCATCATCATGGAGCTTTCAGAAATGCCAGGGGGCCTCGGAGGGAAAGAAGTGCACAATGGCACGCTTGATGTCGTGATAAGAAACAAAGCTCTCTTCAGACAGCTTTGCTGCCTTTTTCTCCCTGACTGGCCTTTAGTGTGACTATCTCTTATCCTCACCATTCACCCAGGAGCAGCGCTCAGGGACTCACTGACACACACACACACACACACACACACACACACATCTGCCATCATCACTGCTGTCTAACTGTCCAGCCTGGTTGACATAATGACACCTCACATACATATCAATGATTCTTAAAAGCAGCAGGTCAGTAAACAACTCAGCCCAGGGGATATTTATGTAAGCAGAGAGGCAGTATGTGCGTCTTAATAACCTAAAAAGAGGTTGGGTTTGCTGTTCTTCACCTGGAGCGACGCAGGCACACCTGAACGGAGTGAAACTGAACCCACGCAGGATACGTGTGCAACCGACACCGAGCCCGGGATCAGTAGGTTGGTGCGCATCTCTCCGCTGCATCACGCAGATCAAATATTAAACGAGGACCCGACCAGATTTGGCCAGACTCAACCTGACAGACCAAAAGACGGAGGGACGGCTGACATCCAGCAGAAGTTACTACCACCAAGATTCCCACTCATTTCTCAGTTACAGACGTTTTATTTAGGCCTACAATAATTTATAACCTGGCAGATTTAGGCTGAAGGTAGTCATTTAATATTTCCCTTCTAACTGGAAGTAATATTAAAGTTTTAGAGTTGCCTAGCCAGAATTTAAATCTGTAGACGGTACGGAGGCCTTCTGACCTCAAAGACTTGTTCATTGCTAAAGGGCACAAAGGGTAAAAATAATCAATGACCTGCCTGATTGTATTTTTTGTCACGACTGAAACATCTTTCCCTTTGGTTTATTGTCTTTCTGTCTTCTGTTTGTTACCAGAAACAACCTTTTTAGCTGAGTGAGCATGTTTTTAAGCTTAAATTAAAAATGTGCTTGTTCAAATGTACAAATTATCTGCAAATAACTTTATAATTAGTATAATTATTTGACACAACAATTTTCTTCAACTCCCGAATAGGTTTATTGTCTAGTTATCAACCAGTTAAATGGCTTGATTGACCCTGTACTCATAGATGATCTTTCCCATCATGAGCATGAATATCAAAGTAATATCAAAGTAATTCTGGACTTCAGCATTGTTTTCAAAAGGATTGAATAATTGCATATGCCAAACAATTTTCCATTTTTGTGGTATTGGGCAAGATTAATATTTTGTCACATGTGCCTTACTATGACAACATGCTTATTGTAGCTATCAACAAACCTTTCATATAATTATGACCGGATAGTTGACCAAACGTTTTGGTAGAACAGAGTCAGAGTAAATATGGTGACTTTCAAGAACAGATCAAGCTTTAGATGTTATTCTCTGCAAACTGCAGCCTCCTAAAAGACAACCAACAACATATTGCGGTGGTGTGTGTGTATCTATTGGCCTGCATGTATATTTTTCACATGAAATTCAAATTTGCACCCAGTTGATGTGATTCAAATGAACGAAAGCCGAAATGTTTGTGATTCAAATAAATAATTCAAATGTAAAAATAATCAAGATGTTAAAGCTCGTAATGAGAACCTGGAATCTTCCGACTACAACTGAATAATCAGCGGGAAAACAGAACTAATTAGCTATAATTGTTTTGATCCATTTAATTTAAATTTCAACATAGAAGCTAGAATTGAATTCAAATTTTCAAATTTTATCACGATCGGGAGAATGCTTCATTTCAATTAAGTGCTTTCAAAGATTTTTCATGGTCGAGTTGGAAACTCCCCCTTTGTTGCATCCAGAAGGTTTTAGTTATTTCTCCAGATAAAATCTGACTTCACCAGTGCTGTGTATAGTGAGTAAACTCACCACTTTTCCGTATCCTCTCTTCTAAAACCTCACTGTGTCCTTCTGGCATCTTCCTGCTGAAAACTTGAGCTGAACGCAGAAACATGGCCTCCACAGCCGAACCCTTCAGCAGAGCGATCTGATCCTCATGATCCAGAGACAGAAACCCTAACGAAGACAAAGTATTTGCCCCCTTACTGATTTCATCTGGTTTTGCTGTTTTGTTAGTAACATTTCAGCACTTTTATATTAGATACAAAACAATCCTCACCCAATAATGAAAAAGTAAATGCCCTCTCCTAATTAAGTCATGAATAAATTAGATTAAGCCCAGTATTTGGACAGCTGAGTTAAATTTCATAAGGCGTACTTAAGCCTAGATACTGTCAGATCTGTAGAGTCAAGAGATCACCTACAAAGGACCTGCTTAGCAACATGAAGTAGGTAAAAAAAGATCCCAAAATGCAGCTCGTCCAGATTCAAAGAAACTCAATAAGTAAATACAAGGCTGGAATACAAAACAATTTCTAAGACAAAGGCCTTTAGTGTTTCGCCAAAATTCTCTGATTTACCTGGAATATTCTTTGTAAACTCCACCAACACCTGAACTTGACTTGTTGCGATTTCGGTCAAGAGGAGAAAGTTCTCCTCTGTGCTGTACTGTTCTTGTAGCTGGAAGGAAAAGCAAGAATAAACTGACCATTTATTCTCAGTTATTCCTCATAATGTGAATAATACAACATTAGGCTGAACAAATACCAGCTTTTTGGCAATATCCTGGGGGATTTGATGTTTGTTGTAAGCTTCCACGATGAGCTTCATGAGTGCGTCTTGCTCTTTAGTAATTGCCACCTTTTCCTAAATTTGAAAACAAAAACACTTTATTTTGCCTCGTCTACATTCCTCCGGGACTCGAACAGATGTGTGTTTACCTTTGACAGCTTGGTGGTTGAGGTGACCTGCTTGTTGTCCGCGCTGTCCGCCCCCTCTGTCTCGTCTCCTGTTGACCGCCCTGGGGAGGTCTTGGTGTTCTTGCGAAGCCTTTTGGATTTACACTGGATCTCTGTCAGCAGGCCTGTAGGCATCAATGAAGGCTTCACTTTCTGAGTTAAATACCTCACAGATTTGTGTCTAGAGCAGCTTAAAAAAAAAAAAAAACTACACAGAATCACTTAAAGATCCCTTACTAATATCTATCAAAACCCATGAATTCATTCAAGATCCCAGTTATTATATAGTGAGCACATACTCTTTTTCTACACACTCAAGTATGGAAAGGGAATTTTAAAGAGTTCAGTAATGAGAGAGAAAAACATTCACCTCTTCATTTTTTCCCTGCATAATTAGTTAAGCTCTTACCGTGGGGACAGATAGTATCATGAAGGCCTTCCATGCTGCAATATTGATCACAGCTGCACTGAAGTATTTATGAGCAACAGGAGTCCAGTTTATCTTACAGTGCTTTTGTACTGCCAACTATTAACAGAACTCACAACTAGTTTCTGAAACTAACGTTACCGGGCAGAAAGCTAAAGCAACTCTTTCAGTGTCCACATGCTGATTAACAATCTTTTCCAAGGAGAACTTTTTGCTTGACTGCTTTCATTCCAGAAAGCCAAACAAAAGCTGTGTCATATGTCATAAACGATACATTATATCCCAGGATAACTAAGTAGACCATGTCAGAATGGAGAATGAGGATTCACCGCTTCCAGTATCATATTTGTTCTCTGATGATTTAAATTAAAAGTAGACCTGTCGCCTCTCCAAACCTGCAGCCGTACTCACACTCGGCCAGCATGCCCATCTCCTTGCATTTTCTCAGCCTGCACTCCTGGCATTTCCTGCGCATGTACATGTCCATCTCGCAGTTTCCGCCACTCTTGCACTTGTACACGGCGTTCTTTGTTATGCTTCGTCTGAAGAACCCTAAACATAAGCAGAGGAGGACGATAAAACATCACATGATGCATTGCACTGATCTGAGTTCAAAACAGTTTGGATATCCATCGTTTCCTGGGTGTTGTTTTTTATATTTGCAAAAACAATGCAATATTTTTTTATTATTATTATTATTATTCATTGGGGATATAATCATACTTACATTTATTTATTAGAGCAGTTGTTACAAGTCAGCAGTCTGATTGCTACCCTTACCCTTTTGACTTAAAACATGCTTAAAGTTGACAGGAAATTTGAAAATATCACTTGATAATGATGTCTTAATGGATACCAACTATAAAGTCTTAAAAAATGCAAACAATAAAGAAAATGTAAATAAATAAGCAAGGCTAGCATTGCCTTGCTTTTTTTTTAGCAACTCTTCAGTCTGAACTCATCCTCACCTCTGACCTTAATACTTGTTTTAACAGTAGTTAGACCCATCAAATGTAGCAGCACAAACTAACACTTTGACTCATTAACTTCAGGACAGTGACCAGACATTCTGACGTCATTAAGCACAATGACACGCAGTGATGAGACTAAGCTCAGGTTGCTCGTGCATTGTGTAGGAGAAAGGTGAGAAGGAATACAATCGGGGCACCATTACCGAGAAGACTTGAGTTTATTCTCGGTGAAACGGCAGCACAGGTCAGCTAGCACACGCCTGGCATTGTCCAGGACGGCCGTGTGGAATTACACTCATATCCCTTCAGCCTGCCATTCGACAGGAATCCCACTGAACTCACAATGCAATAAAAACACAGGGAGGGGCCGCTGAAGGTCGCGTTCACCCAGTTAATAATTTGTAAATCGAGGGAAAACTCGTAAAGTGCTCACTCCCACTGTTCCGTACAGTCATTTAGTTGTTTTATCCTCATAAAGTCAGCATCAGTCGGCCAAAACCTGACCAATGTCGTAGGCTGAATGGATTTATTTCCTGTCCTTGGCAGGTAATTAAACATTCACTCAACAGCATTTAGTGCTTGTTATACAAACACTTTTAAAGTGCTGTTTCAAAATCTTGAAAAGCAGTCACCTGAGGAAATGGGCGCAGCATTTTTATAAAGCTAAACTGATTTTCTTTGGGGAAAAGAAAAGTCCTTTCAGGTGGGACATTTAATCACAGATTTCTAAATATTGTGTAATGCTGGCGACTCTTGCCTCATGCACACATATGATTCTTACCCAGATGTTTGGACTGTAGAAATAAACACTGCTGTCATGAATAGGCTCTAAAGGTCAAAGATACAAAGAACGGACATTTCCAATGTAGGGCAAATGTCGTCGAGCATGCAACTGAGTTTTAAACAAACTTCACATGGTAATACAGAGACTTGACAAGATCCTCATTTTTGAAGTTATTCAACATTTAAAATGACAAAATATCAAATATTTCATTTGGATTTTAGGCAATAGAAAAACAAAAAGTGGCAAATCACTGAGAAAACGGGTGGGAAATTATTTTAGTACTTCAATGTTTTTACAGATGAAATTTTCTCTGTGATGATCTCAGAGGTTTGTTAGAGAACAAACAGCATCAAAAGGCCAGGAAACACAGCAGAGAAATCAGGGAGAAAGTTGTGGATAAGTCTAAAAGAGATTTTCAGAAATCTTTGTAAATCTCACAGAGCTTGGGTTCAGAAACCGAAATGGTGAGATAGAAATATGATCTACCTCGCCTAATCTGACAGGCTGGACCAGTAGAGCATTAATAAGACAAGCAGCAAAGAGGCTCAAGTTAGCTCTGGAGGAGCTGCACAGATTCAGAGCTCAGGTGGACAGAACAACTTCAATCCAAGGACTCTGCGAATCTGGCATATGGTAAGTTGCCATGGAGACAGCCATTACTGTGGAGACACTAATGCAGTTGAGATCTATGTGAATTTTGTACTCTTTATAAAATAGTGTTTTATGGTACTTGGGGGGGGGGGATGTATTGCCTGAAGCATATTCACATCTTAGAAAGGTTAAAGTTCAGCTCTAAACCCAACTGAGAATCTGTGGCGAGACTATAAATTTGTTGTTCACTCACCCTCTTCAGCCAATCTTAAATAATTCAAAGAATAATGTTTAAACATCTTTCTGCCTCAGCCTTTAAAACAAAACGAGAACCTCCGGTTACACCACACAGAGATAAAGGATAACACGAGACTTTCCCACAGTGCTGTATCTCCTGTGGAAACTCCACACACCTTTACATCCTTCACAGGTGAGAGCGTTGTAGTGGTATCCAGAGGCCTTGTCTCCGCAGACCACACACAGTTCCTCTCCCTTGATCCTTCCAGGTTGGTTCAGGTGCCGGTTCCTCTTGCAAACAGCCGGCACAACAGAAGAGGCCTCATCCATTTCAGTCCCATAGCTGCCCTCCAGGGGTCCTTTCCTCAGTTCGTATAAGCCCATGTGTGAGTACCACTCGTCTCCACTGAATGGAGGGTAATAGTTCTGAGAGGAGTAGTACGGAGTGGCGGACATGTTTGGCTCCAGGGGTGGATACTGCATACTGGGGTAAGAGGTGAATGGTAAGATGTCAGGGTCCTGCAGAAGAGGACTGCCTTGATCTGCCAGTATGTCTGATGAATAAAAGAAGAGAGGTTTTAGAGAAACGCTCAGTGGCGATTACATGTTGTGGTCCAGAACAACAATAAATTAATCACTCTGCTCGGTTTTGCATCAACATCTTCATTTGATCATTCTTATTATCGATATGACCCGTCAATTTTTTTCCCCCTGCAAAATATTGACACATGAATTAACTGAGATCAAACTACCAACATTTTTCAAATCTGACAAAGGCTGGCAACAAGTTATATCATTCATTAATATCGATGTGTTTTAGTTAATTATTATTCCGCATAATTTATCATTTAGCATTATACCACAAAATGAAAAAAAAACACACAAAAAAACACCTTGACATTTCATCCTGGGCTTGGAAGCATTTTATTTATTTTTTTGTTGGTCAATGTTAAAAAAGACAGTTGATAGTCTGAATGTCAAAAACAGGGTTTTAAAATATCTTTTTTTCTCAGCTTACAGCCCAGCTCTTTCCCAGCTGGGCTACTTTTGTACTTGTGTCAAGCCCTATTATTTCTTCATAAATTCATAAATTAGTCTTGTTGAATTTATGATTCAGAGAAGCATACAACTAATACTGCTTATCAAAATTAAATTTGTAGACGAGAAGGTGTCCTACAGTGGTTAAAAAATTATACTACTAAATCAAAAGGTATAAAACCAAAACAGCCAAACGACAGTAAAGTGTTCCACGTGACTATGAGGAGTTTCAGATGGTAAATCATCAGTGCATGAATCAAATGTAATCCTTGGGCCAGTTACAGAGATAAATTTTTACATCAGCTTTAATGGTAGAAACCATAACATTGAATATAAATGTGGAGTTTAAGTGTCAATGGAAGTTGAATGCTGGGACATAAACAATGAACAGCTTATGGTCAGTTTAGACAATAATTCTCTGTGAAAAAACCATACAACCAAATGTACGAAAACAAAACTACTTCAGACAGACGGCAATAAAACATGAGTATCTGATAAATCCTTATCTGACCACGGGGATTTGTGCATAACAATTAGATGGCAGAACACGGGGTCCTCAAAAGCTAGAGTCAAATAACAAAAATCAACTTTTTAAGCAGAAAATTATGCAACTCAGAATAATCCAACGTATTCTGACAATGAAACAGGGAATGCTAAAGCTAACAGCTTAAGTAGTGCACTATAACTATAGTGTAATTGCAGCTGACGATGTCACAACCTGAAGAACCTCTTTCCAGTGAAAACCGTCAGACTTGCTGTCCAGGCGACACACAAAATACCATAAAGCCATAAATGATTAACAACCCACTCCCAGTACACTGTGTCTTTCAGACAGGCAATAACAGTAGCATTACACCAAGCAAGCTGACACTAATTTGCTCACAAGGATTTTAATTCATAACGAATTAACGTGCAGGAAAACCTATTCAACACAGAGAAACAGCTTCAGAAAATCAGCAAAACAAAGACATTTCCTCACAGGATATTTGTTGAGAAGGAAGAATCACAAACCTGTGGATGTCTGGGTCTGGACCATGGTCGTCTCCATGTGACCAGACGCAGACTATTCTGAGTCTCTACTGTCCTACCTCCCCAGTGCTGGTTTGTAGTTCGGCCTTTTTCTTGTGTTTTAACAGAAAAATCATCTCCTACTCATGCTTGTCGATCTGACAACTTGCTAAAGGTGTGAAAACATCTTGCTGCCTGGTTGAGAAATGCTGAAGGGGAGCAAAGGTTGCTGGAGCTACTCATTAACCACCGAGTTAAGATGTCTTTACATCACAACAGGTAGCTGGTTGATTCAGGAGTTTGGGTACAAACTCACTGCTACTGTATGATGGCTGTAGATCTGCAGGGTCACTTATACAATTGAACAGGTGAAGGATCCCAAAATATGTGCTTGTTGCTGTGTCGTGTGAAAAACGATTTGTCAGATCTGCTGAATTTGACTAAATAAGAACAAAAGAAGATGGGAAGATTGTCAATTTCTGCGTACTGACCCGTCCTTGTACATAAAGTCATATACTGTAATTGCTGTAGGCAGGACCGCCCTTCAGCACCTTTAGGTTTCAGACTCAAGGCGCTCTGATGGTTTATTGTGTAAAGGGTGTGCTCAGGAGTTTGTGTAACGCGGCTTTTCCTGGAATAAATACTACCCTCTGTTCACAGTTGTGTAGATAATACTTAGATTTGCCTACAACTGATACCACGAATGAACTTTCTGATTGTCTTAGAGAAATTTAAGCTGGGATGGTTTTGATTTGTTTATGGATATGACCTGAGCTAAATGTCTTCGGATCAGGACGTAATAGTTGCACTCTTCGTATCCATTAGCTTAGCCTTAAACAATTTAACAATATAGACGGGATTAAATAGGTGTGTTGTTGGTAAATCTGTTCAGAATTTAAAAGCTGAGATTTATTCAAGATTTCAATTCAGTGCTACTGTTAAGAAAAGAAAACACTTTTACATGGAAAGTTATTGCCTGTTAGATCTATTAGGAGGAGAAGAAATAAAGGCAAAAGGTGTGATAACATGGCGGCATAAATTTGCACACTTTTAAGCTAAAACCTTGTTGAAGGATCTTTTGATTTTCTTTCAGCGTTCAGTCGCCAATAAACCCATCATTCATCAAATATTAGGCCAATCAGCTAGATTGGCCTAATATTAATATTTTCTCTTCACCAAACCCTGGTATTTTAACCCTTTCATGCATGAATTAGGATCCTTTTGTGTCAACATTTTTTTCCAAATTATTTTTTATTTTCTTAAGGCATAAAAAAAGGTAGTTGAAAAATCCATCAGTATTGTTCTTTAAGGGTTATCTGATGTCACAATATTTTTTTTACCTTCTACAGTAGAAGGAGGGACCGGGTCGGTTGGCATGCTTTTTGGTCTGTCGGCCATATTGGATTTAACTAAAATAACTTCTTGCATTTGCAGCTGTTGGCCAGTAGTTGATAGTGTATTTTATGATGCATGAAGGGCCACTTCAGTGGTCTGTGTGCATTTATAACATAAAAATCCACAAGAAAATGGCTTTTAGACAGCTGTCCACTGTAGTGACCACTATGCATGAAACGGTTAACAAAGATGTGTTAACTTTTGAGTGCCGCTGTCAGTTAGAGAATTTTCTTCTTGACATTAGTCTGTGTTGCAGCAGATTTTCTGTTTCATGATAGGAAGTGTGAGCACACCTACCCTTGCTCTTGCATCATACCAAACTCTCACCCTGCTGTCACTTCCAATTTCCCTTAAATTGACTTTCAGTTTTCTACTGAGTGAGTTTTTTTTTTAGTTTTTTTTTTTTTTATCTGTGTGGTTCCTGCCATCTACACTTACCAAAGAAGTGGGTGCTCTCAGAGATGGAGAACTCATCGCTGGGTGGGATTTGCAGCGGTCCCACCATATTGATCTCGGGGCCCTCCCACTCATTCATTCAGGAAGGTTTTCAGTGGTCGACTTCAAAATCCCAGACAAGGGTTGGAATATGTCTCCGTTTGCTCCTGCACAAAGATTTAAAATGCTGAAGCATTCAGTGAACCTTTTGGATCCCGGCCACTTTTACAGTGTAATAAATCATCAACACACCTGTTTAGCAGCTCTGAACAGGAGGAACGAGGATGAAGGTCGGGTCACTACAAAGCCTTGAGAAGAGCCAATCATGCAAATGAGATAATTATTTCTGTCTTTTCACTTATTGTACAAACTGTTTTCATGATGCATTTTTAAAGCTTTGCATAAATTAAGCGAAACTGAGAAGAATTGTAAGAGAATTAAGAAGTTCTTCAATTTATTCTTCATGCAAAGTCACAAAATGGTCACTTTGGACATTATCGACGGCTCTGCCACATTGCTTTAATTAAGTCAATGTAATTTCCCTCGAGATGAAAAAGCAGCCCACCTGGATTCAATGACCTCCGCCCCACATGAAGGCTAAACGTGCAGGGAAAAAACAGTACTACACTGATAAGATGTAAGCAGGAGGATACCATGCTAATGCCTTTCGAAAAATAAGAAATACTGCACAATGAAACCAAACAAATGAGATACAGGCATTGCTACAACAGGCACAAAAACAAATACAGTGCAACACTATCACAGTTTTATTTTTGTGCTCTTTGTTCAGCTTAAATGTTTCCAAACATAGAGCATGTAAGGTAAAACACTATTCACATCAACTTGGCTATGTAGGAACTTACGACTTTGTTAAACTGGAAATTAGCTGTGATGATCGAGTTCATCATCTACATTTAATCCCAAAATAGAAACAATCATTCACATAAAAACAACTTGTCTGCATGATTTAGACTAAAATATATCAAAAAATAACATCTCCCAGTCAAATCAACAGAAATTCAAGTCTGGATGGGAAACAAAGTCCTCACCGTTTACCAGAAAGGAAATTGGTAAATTCAAGGACTCTACCAAATTACAGTGAAAGGAGAAAACCTGGAGCAATGAAATGAAGAGTCTTCACACCAAAGTTATTCTAATAATAATATCCACTGGGGGGTTTCAAGGCAAAAATCACTGCTGATCAAAAAGAAACACACAAAAAAAAAACTTTGGGGAAAATATTCAGTGGACTAACGAGAGAAAAATGGATGTGATTCATTTTAAAATTGACAATCAACTAACACATCAACTAACATGATATCAATGATGGCAGGGTGTTTAAGTCCAATTAAACAATGTTGTTCTCATTGAAATTCTAAAAAAAAAAAAAATTTATCTGTCTGCTGATTTAAACCATAGAATCAAGGAGATGCTGGAGAAAGCCTCTCCTTGTAACTGACACATTTTAAAAGATAAACATGTCAGTCCTCTACATGGAAATGAAACAAAGTGTGACATTTTCAGAAAATATCAGCAGCAAATAGGTAGCAGCAAGTACAAAGGAAAAAGAAGAGCTCCATGAACAGGGCCCAGAGGTACCCCTCTAGGTGCTGTCAACTAAATACACTACAGTAATTGATCATCAACAAATGTCACGAGTGCCATGAGTTTTGTTTTTGCTGTACTGGAGCAAACAGGTGCAACGGATTCAGGGACACAAATAACAATTTAATCACGTGTTGGTTCTCAACAGTCTGCAAAGTTTTATGTGATTTCTTCCTATCTATTATTCAACAGTGAGATAGATCATTCATAAGTGGAAAACATTCAAGTCTACAATGTCAGGACAGAGAATTTGCAAAAAAAAAAAAAACAAACAAAAAAAACCACCTCAGACTCTGTACCGAACAATTAAGAAGTGATTGAACAAGAACAGTTTGTTTTAGTTGTCAGGAGAACGATGACTGTATTTAAAGAAATATTGCAGCATCATCTTTATTTGCAAAGTTGCATCAGAATGGATAGATGAGCAAAAAAAGAGATTTTTAAGCTGAATGATATATGGTACAGTGCATGATATTTCTTTTTTTTGTTGTTGTTTTTGTGCAAAAAAAAACCAAACCAAACAAACAAGCAGAAATTATTGCTCATTGTGACTGTTATTTACTGAAAAGTCCAGGCAGAAGCTCATTACACCTATATTCACTGACAGAGATGTATATTTTTCATTTTTCTTTCAAACTATTTTTCTTTTGTTTTTTCAAACAAAAGCAAAACAGTTAAAAAGAAGAAAAATCTTCACAGATATAATATTAAAAAAATAAACAAAATTGGGACAACTTATTCAAAGACTATAATGATCAGAACTCACATTTATATTTGTTTACCAGCTGGCTATGCTTTCTTCATTTCACATTATCTAGTCCACACATTTGCTTACATAGCATTAGTTCCTTAAGCTATACTTTCTAAGTTCAGAGTTTGTTTTACTTGAAAATAGAGCAAGGCAATTTGGACAAAAAAAAGGTTTAATTTATATTTCTTTCTGGATGTAATGTTTTGCTAATTATCACAATATGGTTTCAAATTAAATTTACATTTTCTAAGATTGTATATGTTTTAATGAACTACAATAGTTTTACATAATATTGCAGTTGTTTTATTTTTTTTGCATTGTGTATGTAAAACTTCCAAATTAACAAATCAACTATTGATCTCTGAAATCTGGTCATAAGCAGTATCTCCTTTTAAAAATCATTCATCATATTTAGTCTTGCGTTATTTATTTCAAACCATTTAGCTAAATCTGTCAACTTCCTCCTTAGTGATCAGAAGCCGTTCCAGAAGAGCAACAAAAATCTTAAATCCATTGTCAAGCATGGTGGTGGAGGAGTGGTGATTTGGGCTTGTTTGGCAGCCTGACAGCTTGTACTCATTCAGTGGAGGTCAAAATGTATCTGATGTAAGTTTGATGTCTTTCTTTTCAATATCTAGAGTTTGTCTCAAAGTGGTTTAAATACAATGATCTCAAACATTCCTGCAAATCCACAAGCCAATGGCTTAAGAAAAGGTAACAATGTGTTGCGATGGTCTATCCAAAGCCCAGATCTCAAACTATAATGATGTGCAGTGACTTCAATCAAGTCTACTTAATAATTATCGCGATAAGAAACTTAATGTTGTAAACAAAAGAGAAGCAAATCTCTTTGCGATGTCAGAAATTTGTAACGTCACAAAAAAAACAACCTAAAGTTATTGAGGTGATAAAAACTGTTGAATTTTTGGTTGTATTTAGTCTTTCCTGTGACTGTCGGTACAGTTGTACAGTATTGTCTCCTTTCCACAACAGTACACACACTCTCAAACCTTCGCTCGTCCTTCGTCTGACAGTTCTTACCTTCTCCTGCCCAACTGAGGTGGAAAACTTTCCTTCCGTCTTTACAGCTCCATCGATATTCAAACGTTAAGCCGCATGTGTCCGACTCCAGCGACAGGATGTGCGACCAGTTGAGGTCAGAGAGAGAGAAACGGGTGGTGGTTATTAATTAAACTGTCCGTTGCTGTCCATGTCATCCCACTCCCCCAGTGCTTTTTATCAGAACACGTCAACAGGCCTCCTCGTGAATTCCCACTCTCACACACAAACATCATATACATCATTAACACGACTCAAACTACTGCTGTGATCACTAGGATGTGCAGTCTGGAATATTTTCAATAAAATGAAACAAAAAGGGGATATTCCTGCCCTTTTTTCATTTATATTTGGGATTTTTAAAATTGGTCTTGTCATGGAAAATCTCCGAAGCTGAGTGCGTCCTTGAACTGATCCAAGCCGTTTCATCATGCAAAGTGACTGTCAATCAATTGGTTTGGGATTTTTGGCACTGTCAGGAATTATGGATCTCTGCCCCTTTTTTTCTCTCTCTCTTTTTACATTTTAATAAGAAATAAACCTGTAAATAAATTCCCTTTTGACTTTTAATTCCTTTTTTTTTTTTTTTTTCCTAAAATGGGACAGCTTAATCATTGATGGTCTGTTGCTCCATCTGAAGAGGCCCTTCTGAGTCAACAGACGGTCTCCCTGAAATAAACAGAACCTTTGCCATTGGCTGCTGTTTGTGGACTATCTGCTCTGGATTTAAGAGCATGTAAGGAATGAAATACCACAACGCAAACAAGCCCATGTTTAATTCACGATTAAACAGTTGAGTTCGAGGAAACCTTCAGATTTTAGTTGCTTTTTCTCCCTTTGACTGGTTGTCTCTCTGATCCCACGCTGAGTGCAACGCAGCAGCACTACAAGGACAACAGGCAACAAAGTCCATAACCTTGAAATTTCTTATCACAAAGTGAAAGGGTATAATCATCAGGTTTTCCAAAGCCAAATCACACAAAGCTTATTTAAAGAGTTTTACAGGCTGAAATGTCTTGAACAGAAGAAGCTAAAAGTAGAAATCAAGAATCTGTCTAGTAATTATGAAGCAGGCGCACAAGGATAGATAACACTGAGGATGTTTATAGTGTGACTGGAAACAGATGTGTTCGAAAAAAATGTGACCATCTTTACATAAACAATCATTATTACGAGCACGTCTTAATAATTTACAGAAACACCAGTCATGAGTTGTTGTATTTCATTTTAACATTTGCTTCTGTTCAGAGATTTATTGTATCCAAATGTTTATCATTAGATCCAAACTTCATGCCAATTAAATTATCAAATATTTACTAGAAACTTTTCACAAACTTTTCAATTTTTTTTTCTCTCTCTTTGGAGAAGAAAGTGGATAATTATAAGTAAAAACAAAAAAAAAAACAACAACTTTGTTTTACGAAATCAAAATGGTGTTTTTAAAACTAAGGAACAACTGACTAATAGCCAACCTTTCCTTCTTTTGTCCAAAATAACTTTAGTAAGATGCTTGTTGTAAGAGTTTCTGACTTCAGTCTGAGGTATTTTTACTCCACTCTTTGTTTTCAGCTGTAAGATGTTTCAGTTTCTCTCAGGCTGATTCAGCGTCTCACACAAGATCTCGCAGATTTTAGGATCTGATCTTTAACTCTCCCCAGGACTTTCCATTTTTTTAATCCTTGGTGGACTTATTGTCATGTTTTGTTTTGATTTTTTTTTGTCATGTTGCAGTTTCATCCCACTTCAGCCTTTACTTTTTCTTCTGTTTTTTTAGAGAAAAAACATCACTCATGAAATCTTGCTTCTTTTCTGCCTTCACTCTGGAAAACCTCAGCCTGGCTTTGCTGTTTTCTTAGAGACTAAAGATTGCCTCCTTGCACACATCCCATGAAAAATACACTTGTGCAGCCTCTTCATGACTGCACAGGTAGGCACTTTAATAATAACAGTAGCAAGAGCTTGCTACTTTTAAGGTTTTTATTCTAAGAGTCCTGTTTGGAGGTGGAGAACAATATGCAAAGGGCAGTGAATGCCATCCTTAAATTCAGCGCAATGAATTATAACTGAAGATATTGATTAATAGGCAAACTTTCAATTCAGTTTCCATTTCAATAACCAAGCAATTAGTCATTTTATAAAGTATTTTTTAAGTTTCATGATTTCACAAAGGAACAAAAAATGTTCATCATTCACATAAACATGATCTCTTAATCCAGAACCTTAAAGCCTTCCATGGTGTAATCCATAAACCGTCTCAATAATCTTCAATAACGCAGTTATTTGTTTTTACACCAGACGTGTTTGTGTTCAAATCAAGCCTATAAAGTTAAAACTTACAGCACATTTTCTTTGTTGAGCATTTTACACATTCTTCTGTGATTATAGCAAAAATATTCTGTTACTGTTTCTAACCGGATCTCCATGTAGACGAAAAGGGGGAGAAAAAAAACAAACATTCAACATTCATTTTGTCCAATTAAAATATGGAGCCTAAAGCTCCGTAAATAATAACTCTGATTTAAAGATGATTTCCGAGCATATGGTGAACTAAAACCTGCTCAAAGAAGCAAAGCAGTAACACAGTGCAACCATTCACCAACAGCAGATATACACTGGAAACCCTAATAGGACTGACACCATAACGGCTGAGGTCTAATCTTTACATTCCTTCAGGTTTTTTTTTTTTCAGGTTGCATAGCTGACACAAAACACCTCATGGACTGTCCACATGGACTAATATAAACTGCAATCAGCGTCACCTACAGGAAAACAAAAGATTGGTTTGGAAGTTGATATGTGTTGCTCATGTGTCTTCAGTATGGTGCTGGATTGTACAAAACAGATGTTAAATATGTAACTTAGTTGCATTTTTTTTTTGTCATAGACACATTCTGTTTTTCCAGTGGCTCTCTAATTTAAAATAATCTCAAATATTTGTTTTTACATTTTAGTACATATCAGGTAACCAAAGTACTGTGCAAAACATAAGTCAACCCTCATTTCTTTATATTTTGCTTCCAAGGAGCCAGACTGTGATTGTTAGTACAGATCAACAAGTGATAATCTCTTGTTCTGTGGTTGTTGTCAGCTAACATATTGTCTGGTTTTCTGGAAACAAAATATTCAGAAATTACAGGAGGTCTGACACTATTGCACATTCTTCACTGAAAGCTGAAAAAGTTTGCCTTGGGCTGCTTTTGATGCTGCAGCTCCTGTTGTTTCCCTTGAACTCGTCCTCCGCTGTGAAATCAGACCTTCAGTTTCATCCGAGGGTTCTGGAAGTCCTTTAATTGTAATCCGCATGCTGTCTCACTGGTACCCGTCCTGGTAGTCCCCGTTACTATAGTGTTCCTCCTCCCCCTCCATGGTGACCCCTCTCTTCTTTTTCCATCCCTGTTTTTGACCGTATGAATTGTTTGTCGTTCCGTAGCTCTTTTTGGAAGTCAGGCCGCCGTCGTTGGCAAGTTCCGACTCCTCCGCCAGCTCGTCCTCATCGATAATGCCGCATTTATCCTCGCTCAGGCTCTCGGGGTTGGCCCAGTCCTGCTGCTCCCCTGATGCAAAGATAGCATAGAAGATGACTCCTGTGTAATGCACCATGGAGGCGATGACGAAGACATGCTGCCACTCCAAACGAGTCTGTGGGAAGACGGAAGAGGAAGGTTCACTGATCTCTCACAGAGGAAATACTGAGATTAGGCTATAAATTCACAAATTGCACATAACAATTGTAACAAACGTAACAGTAAGTTAAATTAAAGATAAAAGCTTAGGATAGCTGCGAGGTTACACAGAGATAATATAGGGATTGATCAAATAAATGTTACAAAATAAATCAACAAACATCAATTTCTGGGACATTTTGTGGCTGTTTCATAATATAAAACTTACATGGGGCTCAAGCAATAATGTATATTACTTTAAAACCACAAAACATGTTGCCAAATTTGATCTCTGAAGAAAAAAAACATTGAACAGTTTAAAAAATTATTTTTTTAAAACTTTCATTTTCCTTTTGCAGTTTCTACTGCGCTCTTATTTGACAGACTTGCTAACTTCACACAATAGAAAGAGTCAGCAATTTTAATCGCACAATACAAACGCACTTGGATTTTCCCATAAAGTATACCAGCATGGCTCCAAATAACCAAAATGAAGTAGATTTTTTTTTTCATAACAATAATTTGAAAACTGTTTTTGTAAACTCAATTTATTTTTGTCTGATATAAACTTTTTAAATAATGTAAAAGATTTAAGTGTGACAAAAACGCAAAAACAAAAGTCATGTGTAAGAGGCTGAATACTTTCTTACAGAGATTTTTTTTTACCTTGTTTTTAGTCAAAGCTCCAACAATAAGGGGGCACACCATCCCAGACAGTGTTCCAACTCCATTGGAAATGCCCATCAAGATGCTCGCATAACGAGGAGCAATATCCAAATGGTTGACATTAAAACCTGAGAACACAGCATAAATACATTTTAAGTGAAATTAACACAAACACAAGAAAATTCCAAAGGTTCTCGTGCAAATCCTGTTCACTGCGCATTTTCGCCCTGTTCCAGTTTTTGAATAAAGTCAAATCTGAGGTCTTAAGAACCTGAAATGGCAAATCCGCTGAAGCCTACAGCCAGCACGAGGAAGGAAATGGCGACTCCTCGCGTGTGAGAAAATCCAACCACCAGCAGAAGTGTGGCCTCCATACCAAAACCTGAAACAAAAAAACAAACAAAAATTAGCCAATATAAAGGGATTATTATTATTATTATTATTATTATTATTATTATTATTATTATTATTATTATTATTATTATTATTATTATTATCCAGCTTAATCAGAGAAATGAATTAATGAACTTTCTCTGACCAGAGAATGTGAATCATTTGGAAGGGATTCTTTAAAGGTACGTTTAATTTCCAAACAAGTGGTTCGTATTAGATCAATAATATTTGAGGAATGGTTGCATCAGCGTACCTCCACAGTTCATGAGCTTCCTCACATTTGTTGTTGACATAATTTTTTTACTTCGTAAGAAATCCGCCAGTTGCCCTCCGATAGGGACGATGATTGTCATCACCATGTGGGGGACGGCAGACAAGATCCCCACCTGTACACATAAAATAAGAAGTAACACATTAAATAACAGATTAAAAACACCCATACATACATAAATCAATTATGTTTATTTAGGTGATACTGAGTGCTGAGACTGATACATTTCTTGCATCCCAAAAGCAAGAAACGTTCATTCGAAAAAGGAGGGCAGCAACATTTTGTCAAACAGTTAGGAAAGAGGACATTGAAGAAAACCATAGAGAAATAATTTTGGTTATTTGAACTAAAACGGGAAACATTTGGTCAGATTTGTTGACAAATGACATGTAACCTAATTTTCAGAAGGATTTGAGTACTTCTTGATGCCACTACAGGATCAGTTTTTACTCTTAAAACTGACAACTCTGTCCATGAGGCTAACCTTGCTGATGGGGAAGCCGAACACTTCCTCAAAGTATGCTGGCTGGCTGATAAGGAGCAGGTAGAAGGTCCAGCTGCGGCAGAAGTTTGCCACAATGATAGCATAGACCGGCATGGAGGTAAAGAAACGACGCCACGGGGTCTTGAATTTCTGTCGAAGGTCAAACGTGTGAGTAGGTTTAAAACAAAGCCTGAAATCCAGAGTTTATTAAGTATGCACACCTCTGTAGCGCTCAGTTGGTTGGCTGTTTCGCCGATGGCAGCCTCGATGTACATCTTCTCCTCCTGTGTGATCGTGGGATGTTGAGCGGGACTCCCATAAGCCAGGAGGAGCCACAGGATATACCACAGGATCCCAAACACCCCTTCAAACGAGACAACAGCAGATTACATCCACACTGTGGTTATCTGTGGAGCTTTTCTTTATAAAAGCATGAATGAGTGAGCGTAGGACAAATTAATTAAACCCCAGCACACGCCCTCTCTGGATCACAGGAATTTCCGTTATTAAAAATAGTCCCAGCATGAGTCACAGAGGTAGGACAGGAAAATGCTAATTTACATCAATAAATCATGAGATCGTATCGCAGTGAAATCAGAGTGGCTTTTTATTAAAATACGCTGGCGAAGGTACGGCTTTCGTGTGAGTGTTAATCATTTTAATCAAACCTCGAAGCGTTTTAGATAAAAGCCCAGGTGCAAAAACCAGACAGAGTACAACTAGCAGGGAGCAACGTGTCGCACACAGATTATGAAAAGGACCTTACGTGAAATTAAACCGTATATTTTCCTTCTGCTAAACAGGCCTTGTGTATTTTCTAACGAGGCTATTAAACTTATAAACCAAACATTACCCCAGCCTAATAATGAGACAGCTTTGTGTTTTGTTTGTTTTTTCTTGGCATCGCTCTGCTCTCCAGTGACACTACATGCTTTGCTTTAAATGAGAGACTGCTGTAAAGTCAATGACTTGAAGTTTTATTGGTAAAGACTTTTCAAGAACTGGTATAATAATCCAAACTTAATGGCATTGTTTTATAAATAGGATCCACATGTGTATGTAAATGACTTTGAATCTGAATTCTGGACTGAATTTGCATGAACTGGATTTGTTTGTTTTGCAAACTGCCTTGATACTTTTGTTTCAAATCAATGCTTTGCATCTAATTAATACTTTTACTGGGCTACAACAGAAGTCAATAACAATCAAGTGTTAATATCCATCCATCCATTATCCAACATGCTTATCCCTAGAGGGGCTTGCTGAAGAAAACCCAAAGCATGATACTGCCGCCACCATGTAAGACCATTGGATAGGGTGGTTAGCATGGTGTGCTGTGTTGGTCTCCCACCACACATACTGTTCACGGAAAATGTTTCTGAACTGAAAATGTGCCAATAATATTAGACCGAAATTTTTGTTTTACTTGTTTTACTACGACTTAAAACGTGTAAATGAAGCAGGTTGTGGGAATTTTGTGTCTGTTATGTTGTTCCTCACCGTAAAGGTAGAAGACTGAAGACCAGCCGACATACTGCACCAGAACTCCAGCTAAAGGCATGGCGATTACCGCTCCGGCATAGGAACCTGGTGACATCAAACATCACTGTCAGTCATCACATCTTAGCGATAGTCATCATAAAACATGTTTTCCCTTGGTTATGGTTTTTTTGTTGTTGTTGTTTTTTTTTTT
This sequence comes from Poecilia latipinna, assembly GCF_001443285.1. Lineage (NCBI taxonomy): Eukaryota > Metazoa > Chordata > Actinopteri > Cyprinodontiformes > Poeciliidae > Poecilia > Poecilia latipinna. The sequence continues at coordinate 195,945 of NW_015113045.1, forward strand.
TTTTCAGGATTACTATACAAGACACCAACACCGGGGAGTTCAAATGTGTCTTAATGACCATAGTCAAATCAAAGACATGCATTAGAGTCATTGAGCAAACACAGTCAAAACGAGCCATTAGTGCTGCCCTTATTGAGAGGGTGTTTCAGCCTGTTTTCTGCAGTCTGACGCCTTCGTGAGCACGGCTGATTTCTATAGAGCAGTAACGCTGAGAGGGTTTTTGGACATTAAGCAGTGTGACACTTCATTTAGGTGAATGGACAGGGAAGCTCCTTCAGTTTACACAGGTGAGCTGTGTTCATTTACAGACAATGTCAAGAGGGTTTTGATGCACGGGTTGTCATGGTACCAATTTAAAGTGCGACACTGTTATTCAAATTTCAACAGAGGCAGCACAGGTCAGCATCTGCAAAGCAAAGCAAGCTCACTCATATCTATTCACTTGCCGTTCTCCCTGTGACTTGCGAGGAGGTTGCATCAAAGATGTTTGGAACGGTAAAAAAAAAAAAAAAAAGCTCAGCGCGTTTGTCAGATTAAAGAAAGGAGAGACGTGACTCACCGCAGAATGATGTGGTCGCCAGTCGACTACGTTCGAGAGGCGGAGCCCACTTGGACCACATCCCATGACATGCTGGGTAGGTGACCCCCTAAAGGGAGCAGGGTGCAGAATGACAAAGATCATTCTTTGTCTCCTTTGATTCAAAGGAGACAGGTTTTTAAGAGTTAGACTGATTTTTGGGGGGAAGCACAACTATTCGTAGATGATCATTCTTTCAGAAAAGGTGTAGCTAAAGACAAAAATTGGATATAAAAGTTGAGGATGATGTAAAACATCTAGCTCTCCTACTTTGGAAACCAAGGAATTAACACCAACTAAAAAAATACCAACTTTTCTGGCATTTTTCTGTCACGTTGCTCTTAATGACTCCAACATTTGACAATCAGATGATTCCACTCCAACGCTCTAGAGCCGATTGTATCCAACACATTTTCACAGATCATAAATGACCTCGAAGGCCTGGTTATGGCAGAAAGTATAGATAAAACAATTTACAGAGGTAGTTTTTACTTGTACATCTTGTCATGTTGATGTAATTTGGCCCTAAATAAAAACTGTTTTGATTTGACTGATAAAATAATCTTTCGGCACACAAATGTTATCTTGAAATTCTACTTCTGTGGTTCTGTAAACCTCAGAGGGACCACAGAAACAGCTGTGCGCCGATAGATGTGGTCCGCGAAAGTATAGTATACTTAGAGCAAAACTAGAAAATGAAAACACCCATCACTAAGGCGTACAAGGAAAGACGATGTGTGACTCGAACACAAATCTAGGATTATTTTTCCAGGTTCACGCTTAATCAGTGCATGGTAGAGGGTGACCTGCCTTATCATTCATCTCTCTCTCTTCCTCTAGGAACCTAAATTAATTTGCTAATTTTCTATGAGCTGACAATTTTCCTTCCTTACCTCCACTAACCCCTGCAAGATGCGTACAAACATGACACAGCCGTAGTGCACCCTGGCAGCTGATGGGATGAACATGTTAAGCACTGATGTTAGAAAAATGGCAGCCCCAAACACCCTGTGAAGAAAACAAGGGTCGTCAATGAATCGGTACAGACTCCATTGACAGGTTTCAATGAAAATTCATGGAGAAATAAACCTTCACTGAGCCTTTTTTTTTAATATTTAGGTTTCATAATTGATTATTCTCCGGGCTTTGTTCTCAACCTTCAACAGCTTGTAAAAAAGATGAAGCTGAAGCTAAATTCTTATTTCAAAATTAAATCTTGTTAATCAAGATTTTATCATTTCATCGCAGATTTAGTGCCTCTGTTGGACTGCTTTGGGACTGCATCTCTTGTCCCTTAGAATACTTGCAGGTGTTCATTTTCTGCGCTCATGTGATTTCATTTTATTAATTGTTTGGTTTGTACTGATCTTTGCAAAAAAAAAAAAAAAAAAAAGCTTTCCAGTTTGCTGCTCCCTCAGACAGGAGTCAATTGCAGAAAGACTGAAAGCTGAAAGAAATTGTCTCCTTTAATGTATTTAAGGCCACTCTTAATCAGTTAGTAAATAAGATTTTTTGTAAATGTTTTGATTAATATCAAGCTTTATATTAGACTTATTTCTACTTTCATGTCTGTATTTGGTTTTTTAAAATAATTTTTCTTCCTTTCAAAAAGAGATTTTTAGTCTCAATGAGACATTTCTGGTTAAATAAAGGTTGTATATATATATAACATTAAAAGTCATGCCAGAATCCAGAGGTATTTCCAGGAGATTGGCTTTAGCTATCTTTTCTTCAGATTCCCTTTGTTCGACAAGTGACTTGTCAGCAAGTCAGATGTTGTCCCTAGGATTGTGCAGGATATAATGTTGCTATAACATTTCTGTATCAAAAATCCTTTTCTGTTGCTCCAACGTAGCATAAATAGAAACATATATGTTTCAACTAGCTGCAATCAGCTAGAAAAAGACACTCAAAATTTAATATGCCGCACATGATGGATATTTGTCATTTTATTACTGGAATAAATGATTGTTTCAATAATTTTCTAATTTATTCAGCTGTACCTATATTTGTAATTTTGACCAAATCTTTAGGCAGCTGGTGAAAGCTTGACAAACACTGTGTGTGAGTGTGTGTGTGTGTGTGTGTGTGTGTGTGTGTGTGTGTGTGTGTGTGTGTGTGTGTGTGTGTGTGTGTGTGTGTGTGTGTGTGTGTATGTGTGTGTGTGTGTGTGTCTGTAAGTTGCAGTAGACTAATAAAGCACCACATCTCTGAATCTGTCTGTCAAAGTGTCTCCGTCAACCTTACAGCCTGACATATCTGACGCCTCTGTCATTCACTGAATGAGATAAAAAGACATCCCATTCAGCCCACAAGTTTCTGCTTCACTTCCACGGTGCTGCCATGCTCCCTCATACCCAAAATCCCTTTCCTTTTTTTTTTTTTTTTTTTTTTTTTCCAAAGCAGCATGTAAGTGACACTTGTAATATTCCAGCTGCTGCTGTTTCAGAAGGAAATCAGAAGCAGGATCTTTCATTATTAACTCTGTCAGTGGCGTGTCCTTTTTTTCCTGTGAAGCTTTTATTACAGGATTGTTATCTGCTCCATCGGTGATGCTCACCGCGCCAAACAGTTTTAACCCTTTAAACCACATGAGCAGAAGAAGAGCGCTCCCTAATTCTAATTCTCTTACTTATTTACTTAATGCTTCTTATTTGATAATAATCAGGGTGACACTCAGTTTATCCTTGAGAAAAAGTGCATCTCTACTGCTAACGCTGGGTTTCCAGTAACACCAGCTACACTGACAGCACCCCAACCTGTTGGCAGACAGCTTGTTGGAGATGAATCCGCCTGGGATCTGAGTGACGATGTAGCCCCAAAAGAAGGATCCGTGGATCAGCCCCACGGTCTCTGGGTCCCAGTTAAACTGAGCTTTCTGAAATGGAATTAATAAAATAAATTAGATGAAAATGTTAATATTCTGGGGAATAAAATGCAGAGTCCTTCCCTTGATTATCGCATGTTGGTAACTAATCTGAATTCCTTTCAGAATGTATGATGAAAAGAAGTGAACATTGACTAAAAGTGTGTTACGACTGTGCCTGAAACAAAAGCAATATTTCGTAATCCAAAATAAGATTTCAAAACCCTTGTTTTTATAATTAATTGTATGTGAATTTAAGATGACTCCGTGCAAGGCACAAAAGAACACTCAATAATACGTTTTCTTAAAAAATATATATATACACATTTCCTTTTTATTTGAAAATATGCTTTGTGGGAAGTGAATGTCTGACTTGAAATTACTAAAATTTTACGGAATATATTGAATCATTGTTATTATTATTTTTTGTTAATCTTGATTAGGCCTTACAGCTAATGAAAACATAAAATTTGCTTTCTCCACAAATAATTATGTTAAGACCATTTAAGGTAATACTGTACATAATAGATTGTCATTACAACCATCCACAAAGAGGGAAAGTTACATAATGTCTTTGTAAAAGAAACTGGCTGTGTGCAAGCATAATGGAAAGTAAAGTTGAAGGACAAAAGTGTGGTAAAAAAAAGAAAAGGGGGGGAGAGGGGTCACCAGCACCTATGATAAACATAAGCTTTTGTGATAATTGTGAAGCAAAGTCCAACCAAGAGTTTCCAGCTGGAGGAAGAGATTGCAGAGCCATTACACCAAGATACGGTCGTGGGATACCACTGACACATTCCTCGTGCAAGGTCGTTACCAAAAAGGACCGGGAAGTTATCCAGTGCTCCAAAGTCCTGCTTTCAGATGTCACAAATGATTTTGGCATTTTATTTGGAAATCAAGGTCCCATGTTCTGTAAGGAAGAGTGGGGAGGCTTCAGGTCTGGTGTGAAGTTTACAAAATCGGTGATCTGCTGGTGTTTGTCTGCTGTCTTTTATTAAGTCCAAACTCAACTTAACTGCAGATGGAGAAATTTTAGATTTCTTAATTTTAGGTTTCTAGACAATAAATATTAGATTTGTTGTCTAGCAATAGTGAAGATGTTGGTTTCACGTACACCAACACCAGCAAGAGTTTTCTTGATTTTCTGCATGTGATGAATAAGGCGTTGGAGCCACTGCAGACTGCCGTACATGTTTCATGCAGAAATGTCGTCCATTTTATCTCATTTGGCTTTCTGCTTTTTAATTAGCTTTGCAGCAGCTGCAGCAGCAAAAGCACGCCCTAATCCAGGGAGCCACTAAATATACAGGTTTCGTGTTTGGAATTGAATTAATGTAATAAATAAATTCTTTGGTGATAATCTAATTTATTGAAATGGACATACTCATAAGTTTATTTATTTGTTTATTTATTTTTAAATGAATTTCAAAAGTAAATCATCTTTTTCAAGATGCAATTCACTGAGACATGTATATCTTAAAACCTTTAATGCCAAAGAGTAAAAACAGAACAGTATTCACTTAGCTTGTTAGGTCTCAATCTACCTGAATCACTCGTGTCCCGTTGACATAGATTGTGTTGTTGTTCACCATCTCTACAATGGCCACACCCAGGTTGCATCGGATGCCAAAGGAGATGCAGAAGCCCAGGCCGCTGAGGATGGCGATGATGTAGCGCTTGGGCAGACCGCCGCAGCTGCAGTCCAGCAGGGGGGCAGGAAGTGGCGCAGACGCCACTGGCCGTCCATCCTCTGTCAGTTCAATGTTTTCCTCATCCTCAACATTACTACCGTCCATTTTCCTAATGAGCAAAAGGGAATGGCAATCTGTTCAGCTTGCTCCATTTCATTTCACACTGTTATTTATATAGTAGTGTGTTAGCAAAAATCAGCAGCAAAGATAAGGATAAAGATCAGTGATCTGCTGTCATCAGATTTCTGTAAGGTTTCTCATTCTTTACATCTATTCCGCCACCTGAATCAACCTGCCTCTCATATTACCAAGCGACCAGAGGCACCACCACTGTGCAAAGGGCTCCTGAAATTTGCACAATTTTTCTCCTGCACAAATTTAAGAGAGGGAAGAATAAGCTTTGATGAATTGTAACATTTCTTTTCACATCTGCAATTTTCTTGCTGCAGAGTTTGTTTGTTTTTTATTGGCATTAATTGTAGATAGTCTGTCTCTTCAATGCTCAAAGAGACATGCGCATTTTGTAAAAATAATTTGAAATTAATCATCTCCATTTCACTTTTTTTTTTATAACTACGCTGTATGTTGAAATTTTGCCCTTAGTGTACAGTATCATATTCTTTATTCTGTTTTATATTTTGTATGTTATATCTTTGTGTTAGTCTGTCTGCTTTTATTGCCTGTTACTTTGCTGCTGTTGCACAGAATTTCTTTTCACATTCTGGGACAACAAAGGATATTTCTACTCTATTCTATTTATTTATCCAAATTACTGTTTCCTTGTCGTTGTTGGGGAGGGGGGGGGAGTTTGCCTTTAGTGTGCCCATTTTTGCTGAAATTAAGTCACTCCCTCCAGGTCCAGGATCTGATATTTCAGTCAGAAATTAGGAGAAGTATAGTAAAAATGACAAAATAATCTTAATAATTATAATAATCATCATAAACTGAGAACAAATAAATAAATATTGCTACTGTTATTAGTATTATTATTTCTTGTGGTAGTGGAAATATAAGTGTTGGTAGTAATTCTGTTAGGTTTTACCTCTCTTTTTTTTCCCCATTACCTTCTTATGACGATGTTATTATAATTATGTCTTGAATAAATGCTAAGCCAACACCCACACTAAACATGTCTGTCATCACATTGTTCATAAATGTCTTCTATTTTCATAATGATGTTGCCTTTATTTTCTTTCCGGTATCTGTGCTTCTGGTAGTTCTATTTCTGTTGTCTTTATAACCCTCCACTTTATCTCTTAAAGTAATGACAGTCGTCTGAATATGTTTCTAAGCTTCTCCGCCGCTGACACATTCTTCTGTTAAAAATGTATTAGATGTAAAATATGCATTACTTGCCTAAAAATAAAACCTGTGATTACATCACTGGCATCACTCAGCAAAGAATAGAATCAGATATTTCTTTATCACCAGGATTTCTTATGGCAGAAGATGTTACGTGTTCACCCCCGAGGTTGATCCTCATCAGCACCATTTCTGCAGTCATAAGGCTTCATTTCTGCAAGTTTCCATACAAATTAACCCTCTCACCTCTGCAGCTTTCCTAAAGAATCCCCCACAGTATTCTTGACCTCCTCCTTCCCAGGTTTTAGCACCTGATTTTTCAAACCTGCAAAATCAAAAGGCATTTTTCCTGTTTTGTTTTTTTCCTTTTATCAAAAAAACAAAATCCTAGTCGCTCAGAAGTTCTTATAAAGAAAACGAGAAAAAAGTATCCACTAGATGCCACTTGTCATCCTCCTCCACCGTGTACCCACTGGGGATTGACACCTGTGGTGCTAAAGGGTCCCAAAGTGACGATGAGGACTTTTCCAACTTTTGGATCCGTGCAGAAGAGGAAAGTGGACGGGTGTGATGTCAAAAGTGTGCCTCAATGTCCTAAACGAAACAGAATCAGAAATGTATGCGTCCTTAAAAGATCCATTGAGGAGTGATTTTGAACAAAGGAGCAGTAAACTAGAGGCGTGGAATCCAGGTTTTAGTCCCGAGACATTGTGGCCCCGTTCTTCTCCGCAGCTGAAGAGAATAAATCGTCCAGATCTCCTCTCATCTCATAACCCATTCATTCCTGGAGAGGAGGGGGCAGGTGTTAGTGGTTATCCCCAAACCCAGCCCCTCGCTTTCACACATCATCCTCTTCATCAGCTCCGCAGCTCCACCTCTATCCATCCAGCTTGATTCATTTGATAGCTGCCCTGAAGACGGGCAAATGAAATATGCATAAGCCTGACATGCAGAGGAGAGGACTGCCGTGAAGCAGAACGGGTGAGCGTGGAACCAAAGACAGAGCCTTCAAAATCCAGGACAACCCCTCTGTGTGTGCCGTCTTTTAATAGTTATAAAATGCTTATGATGAAAATGTGTTTATGTTTCAAATGTTTCAACACACACATTCTCTGATAATGATGAGACATGAGGAGTGGACATGAAGCTGTGAATATTAGAAAAACACATCTCAGACTGATGGGCACTAAAAGACATCAAAACCATCCCTGCTTCAAAAATATTCCCAATTACAGATTGTTCAATAAAAAGCCTTTAAAAATAAAAAAATATAATTTTAAAATTGAATTAGCAGACTGAATGATGTGCTTTGAGCAAAAGGTGGGATTTATCATAGTAATCGTTGAATGTGCAGCTGGTAATCTTCTCCACTGGATAACAGCAAACTGAGCACTTTATACTAAAAAAGGCTCTTTTTTTCTAAAGCATAATAGTTCTTTCTGATAATTCATGAACCAATTTGATATTTTTCATCTGCCTTTATAAATTTAATGTTCAAGGTTTTACACAAACACATCATAAATATCTTTAAATTATAAATTAAATAATCTAAAATGATTGATTTTAGATAACCTCTTCTTTTTACAGAAGAGTTTATTTTCTATTCTGCATTTGCAATCATAGTTTAGGTTTGGCAAACAGAAAATAGTTTATCAATAAGATTGAAAGAGAAACACCTCGACGTGTCGAACGCCACGTCTGCCCTCTAGCGGTTGGAAAGAAGAAGTGGTTGAAGTGGAAATTTTTGGCGCGCTTGGTAGCACTGTTGTCTTGTAGTAAAAAGTTACTGTGTTTGAGTCCTAGCCTTGGGTTTTTCTGAATTAAGTTTTAATGTTCTCCTTGTGCATGTGTGGGTTTTCTAGACAGGTTAATTGGTGTCACCAAACTGTGTTTAAGTGTGCGCATTTTTGTTTGTCCTGTGTGTCTCTGTTGCCTTATGATGAATTGGTGACCCTCCAAGGGTGAAATGTTTGCAGAAGGAACAAATATGCAAAATGTCACAGGCGAAATTAAATAATAATGGTATCTTAAATAAAAGGATACAACTTACAAAAAGGCACAAGGCAAAAATAACAATAAGAGCTGACGTGGATGACAGGAAGTTGGGGAAAATAACAGAAAAATATTGTTTGTCCTGTGTCAGTGACTAGCTCTCCAGTAACTTTGTGGTTCTAAACACCAGTAAGACAGCAACTACGATTATTGCTCTGAGTCACTTGCATCAAAATATCAGCCAGATAATTGCATCCTTCTGGCCGGTAGCTAAATCAAAGGCGAAAAAAACATCTAGGTGTCACATGTGGCTCATCATTTGGCTTCAAGTCACACATTAAGACTGTTTCCCGTTCTTGTTTCTTTCATTTAAGAAACGGTAATACTTTACTTAAAGTGGTGTGCATAAGACTGACATGACACTGTCATAAATACGACATAGCACTTTTTATGAACACGGAGAAGTCTTTATGAATGTTTATGACTGTTTTTTGTAAATAATGACTCTTTTGACAAAAAGTTGCTTATGCACACCCTTTCAAATAAGGTGTTACCTAAAAAACATTGCTAAAATAACACATTTGGTCTCCAGAGCCTGGAGTCCCACGGGCCTTTTTGTCCAGAAGCAGCTGATGGTTACCGGCAGGCGAACCGGCATGCCGCTCGGGTGGCTGAGGCAAAAACTCGGGCGTGGGAGGAGTTTGGAGAGGCCGTGGAGGAAGGCTTTCCGCACGCCTTTGAGGCGATTCTGGTCCACCATCCGACGTCTCAGGAGGGGGAAGCAGTGCAGCATCAACACTGTTTATATT
>NW_015113045.1:209934-212423 GCF_001443285.1 Poecilia latipinna
GTGGCTGGGGAGAGGGAAGGCTGGACCTCCCTTCTGAAGCTGCTGCCCCCGTGACCCCAACCCGGATGAAGCGGAAGAAAATGGATGGATGGATGGATGGATGGATGGATGGATGGATGGATGGATGGATGGATGGATGGTCTCCAGAATTGACCTAGAGAAAATGCTTTTGTGTCATCTTGTCTGGAGCTGACTCTGTGGAGGTTTTTCAAAAGCAAGTAAAAATTTTTTCATTTTCTCAGGCTTTTTTACATCATGATTTTATTGTGTTTCTTGTGTTTGTTTTTGCTTTGTGTAGTTTTAAGGTTGATTTTTATTGTACAGTGCTTTGTGATTATATGTCTGTGAAAAACTTTACTTACTTAGAAAGTAAGTAAAGTTACTTTCTAAGTAAGTAAGTAAGTAAGTAAGTAAGTAAGTAAGTAAGCACATGAGGAGGATAAAAAAACACGGTAACACTTTATTTGACGGATTGTGGATAAGACTGACATGACACTGTCATGAACATGAATGAGTCTTTATGAATTTTTATGACAGTTGTGATGAAGTGTCATTCGGTAAATAATGACACTTTTAATGCAAAGTTGCTCTAAAAGTTGCATTAAAAGTCCATTAAAAGTGCCAACCTTGCATGATTTTGTAAATAATGACAATTTTAGGCAAAGTTGTCACTTTTTCATTATTTACTGAATGACACTCCATGACAACTGTCATAAACATTCATAAAGACTTCTTCATGTTCATGACAGATGTTATGTCATGTTTTTGACAGTGTCGTGTCAGTCTTATGAACACCTTCAAATAAAGTGTAATCAAAAACACTAAGAACAGACAATATGAATCTGAATAAAAATAAATAAAATATAAGACATTTGAGAGATTTAAACACAATTAAATAAGCAGCAGCTAAAGGAAAATTGATCTAAAGAAAAACCAGTATGGCAGAGAAAAAGAAAATAACTAAAGCTGAGAACAAATAAAAAAGAAAGTCATCAAAAATGAAAACCCTGAAAAACCCAACTATGTTTTCACCCAAAACCCTAACCCTAACCCTAAGTAATGGCAATTTTACATTGGCCGGATAACTTAACCAAAGTGAACGATTTTTGGGAAAAAACCAGAGTGCCTGGAGAAAAACCGATTCTTGCTAATTTAATAAGTAAAGGTCCCGTCCAGAACCAGACACCTTCAAGTTGTGCTACGTTCAAGTCAGTACAGAACATTAGCCCTTTTGATGAAGCACTTAAGGGTATATCTGTCTCACTTTTGTGACAGATATNCTGGACCAGCTCTACACCCTCAGCAGGGTCCTGGAGGGTCCATGGGAGTTCGCCCAACAAGTCTACATGTGTTTTGTGGACTTGGAGAAGGCGTTTGACCATGTCCCTCGGGGTACCGGGCCCTTTGATACGGGCTTTCAGGGCCCTGTATGACCGGTGTCAGAGTCTGGTCTGCATTGCCGGCAGTAAGTTGGGCTTGTTTCCGGTGAGAGTTGGACTCCGCCAAGGTGTTGAAGGAATCCCATTTGGTGGCCTTAGGATCACATCTCTGCTTTTTGCGGATGATGTGCTCCTATTGGCTTCATCAGGTCGTGATCTACAGCTCTCACTGGAGCGGTTCGCAGCTGAGTGTGAAGCGGCTGGGATGAGGATCATGAGCCGAAAAGGGTAGAGTGCCTTCTCCAGGTCAGGGGGGTTGTCCTGCCCCAAGTGGAGGAGTTTAAATATCTCGGGATCTTGTTCACGAATGAGGGAAGAAAGGAGCGGTAGATCGACAAGGAGATTGGTGCAGCATCTGAAGTGAAACGGGCGCTATACCTGTCTGTCGTGGTGAAGAGGGAGCTGAGCCAAAAAGCGAAGCTCTTGATTTACCGGTCGATCTACGTTCCCACCCTAATCTATGGTCCTGAGCTTTGGGTCATGACCGAAAGAACAAGATCGCAGATACAAGCGGCCGAAATGGGTTTCCTCCGCAGGGTGACTAGGCTCTCCCTTAGAGATAGGGTGAGAAGCTCAGTCATCCGGGATGGACTCAGAGTAGAGCAGCTGCTCCTCCAGATCGAGAGGAGCCAGTTGAGGTGGCTCGGGCATCTGGTCAGGATGCCTCCTGGACGCCTCCCTGGTGAGGTGTTCTGGGCACATCCCACCGGGAGGAGGCCCCGGGGAAGACTCAGGACACGCTGGAGGGAGTATGTCTCTCAGCTGGCCTGGGAACACCTTGGGGTTCCCCCGGGGGAGCTGGAAGAAGTGGCTGGGGAGAGGGAAGGCTGGACCTCCCTTCTGAAGCTGCTGCCCCCGTGACCCAAACCCGGATGAAGCGGAAGAAAATGGATGGATGGATGGATGGATGGATGGATGGATGGATGGATGGATGGACGGATGGATGGATGGATGGATGGATGGATGGATGGATGGATGGATGGATGGATGGTCTCCAGAATTGACCTAGAGAAAATGCTTTTGTGTCATCTTGTCTGGAGCTGACTCTGT
>NW_015113045.1:216754-292658 GCF_001443285.1 Poecilia latipinna
TTCAAGTCAGTACAGAACATTAGCCCTTTTGATGAAGCACTTAAGGGTATATCTGTCTCACTTTTGTGACAGATATACACATTTGACATGACAAATTAACTTTACCTAATGGAGAAAAACCACCAGGAGGACCTGGAAGTCTAATGGAGAAAAACCTTTACAACCCAGGACCCTGGATCTGGCCTTCCAGATGACCTCCAGATCCTTCTGGGGGGTTTCTCCAGCTGGGTGACCTCCAAAACCACCTAGTATGTCCCTTAGGCTGCAAGGCTGACCCCCGGTCCTCCAAGTTTTTTCCTCTGGCAGACATGCAGGTCCTCCTGGCAGGTCCTCCAAGCTTCCTGCTCCTTTGTCATTGGAAGGTCTCTTTTTTGGGAATAGTAATTGTCTAAAATCAGTTTCTCTGGGGTCTTTTGTACGTTTATCCAAATAAAATGTATTGGCTTTCTTGTAGGCTAAATTAGAAAGGAACTGGTAATACATTTTCAAAGGTGCAGAAGGGTTCCAGTATTGAGAAGACATCGTAGCTCACATCAAAGTAGGGACTCGCATGTATATATTCATAGAATATATATGCACCCAAAAAGGAGAAGACAAGTGTCAGTAAAATATTTTTTAGGAAACAGGCTGAAGATCTCCAAACATTTGGAAGGCGAGGCCTAACAGCAGAAGACACTGCACCCTCATCAGGGTCGGTCCCTCCATCTTGGTGACCTCCAAGATGTACTGGTGTGTTCCACCGCCTGACCTGCATGTTCACCTGAACTTCATCATCTTGTCCTAATTCGTCTGAAGAACGTGCGCTCTCACACACTGAAATCGAACAATCAGAGTGAGAAGAGGTGCGATGGTGTAGCTCAAATCGGTTAAACAGGTTGTCCTCAGTTTCTGAGAATGAGATTTCCAACGATAAACTCTCTGTTAACTCATCAGTTTCAGCCCAGTTCTCAGGTTGTGCAGATGAGGTCAAAGACTCTATTATATCATGATTCTCAGCCTCAATGAGAATTGTCTCTTCTTCTAGAATTATTGTTTCCACAGCAGCATATCTGTCTGTTGTAAAACTTGTGTCTTGATTTTGCTCGTGTTGCTCCCTGACAGGAATAAACACTTCAACCTGCTCACATTCTAGAGTTGTCATTTCAAATGAGACTTCCTTTTCCAGAGGCTTAGTTTGATTTTTACTTGCTGTACTCAAGTCAGAATCTGCAAAGTCTTGAGTGCTTATTACCAGTGTAGCACTAGAAATTACTTCTGTTGTAATTACTTGATTTGGTGTTGTGTCAGATTGTTCAGACAAATCAATTTGAAGCTGAAGTACATCTGATGTTGAATGTTGAAACATTCTTTCCTCTTGTCTTTGCTGGATGACATCAACCTCTGAAGTAGAAATCTGTTCTTGGTCAGATTCTGGAGCTTCAACATCCCAAGATATTATAGATTTCTCTTCCTCGTACATAGTAAACTCCTCAGATTTAGTATCCTCAAATTTCTTTGGTGTTGCAAAAGAGGTGGCCTCTGGCACCGACTCTGGAACCGTTGTCTCCACAGAGTCATCAGGGTGCTGTAGATTAAGTACATCATGATCATCTTGTTTAGCATCCAAAAATGTAGCGTTGTGTGCACTCTGGTATGTCTCTAAAGAAAATGTGCCCTTCAGATTTGCTTCACATGGTTCTGCTAATTTATTAATTTTTTCAGTGAGTTCTGAAAGGCTTTGAACCTCACATTCAAGTTCATCTGCAAATCTCCGCGCAGCCATGATATTTTCATCTGCATAATCACTGTCATAATTTCCAGATGAACTTGAAGTGTCAGGCACAGCTGTCTTGTCTAGTATTGCACGCAATTTCAGGAGTTCTTCTTGCGATTCATTGTATAGTCTGTGGTAGTGGTCCTTTTGTTCCCTTTCTCTAGATACCTCTGTATTAAGTTCGGAAATTATCTGGTGAAGGGAAAATGCCGTGCTTACTTCAGCTGGTGGTCGACACAAACTTTGAGATTCTTTGCTTTGTTCTGTATCTTGTGTTCCTTTCAGAGGGCCACCGCCCAAAGTGGATGTCTGTTCTTGATCACATTCAGGAGCTGTGATGTCCAAAGATGTCCCAGAGTTCTGAAAATTAGGATACAAGCTTATGTAACGTGTGCCTCTAGGCTCCTCAGTCGTAGCAGCAGAGATCTCCAGTTGTACATGCTGTGGACCATGAGTTTCCACTGCAACACTAGAATACACATCATCATTTTCAGTGACTAAAAATGTGTAAGATGTGTTCTCTTTGTGCTCAACGACGGAAGAAATTGTTTCAATTGAAATTGTTTCTTTGGGCTCTTCTAAAGTCATGCACGTATCGGCTGTTTTTGCCATGTCTTCAGATTTCAAAAGGAAGTTGTCCCACATTGCACGCAACTCCAACAGCTCATGATGTTCTTTGTCATATAGTTTTTTGTAGTAGTCCTTTTCATCCTTCTCCTTAAGCAACTCCTCCTCAAGATCATCATTTTGTTGTATAATGGAAAGTAACTCAGTTATTTCTGCTTCTGTTGTACACACATCCTGGTTCTCATACTCAGCATCCAATACTGTGGAGATCCGCACATTTTGGTCCGTCTCTAAAGAAAATGTGCCCTTCGGATTTGCTTCACATGGTTCTGCTAATTTCTTAATTTTTTCACTGAGATCTGAAAGGCTTTGAACCTCACTTTCAAGTTCATCTGCAAATCTCCGCGCTTCTTTGATATTTTCATCTTCATAATCATTGCCATCACTTTCAGATGAACTTGAAGTATAAGGTACAGCTGTCTTGTATTTAGATGTCTGATTATTGTTCTCTAGTATTGCACGCAGTTTCAGGAGCTCATCACGGAATTCATTCGATAGATTGCTGTAGTGGTACTTTTGGTCCTTTTCTTCAGATAACTCTGTCTCAAGAGCGGAAACTCTCTGATGGAGAGAAAATACCTTGTTTTTTTCTGCTTCTAGTTGACACAAAATTTGAGATTCTTTGCTTCGTTCTGCATCTTGCATTCCTTTCAGAAGGCCACCGCCCGAAGTGGATGTCTGTTGTGGATCACATTCAAGAGATGTGATGTCCAAAGATGTGCCAGAGTGCTGAGAATGAGTATCCAAGCTTATATAACGTGTGTCTCTAGATCCCTCAGTTGTAGAAGAAGAGGTCTCCAGTTGTGCAGGTTCCACTAAAACACTAGAATCCTGTAAAGTAGGCACAACCAGCTCCTTGTTGTCAGGATCTATAAACATGTAAGATGTGTTCTCTTTGTGCTCAGTCTTGGAAGAAATTGTTTCATATGAAATTGTTTCTTTGGGCTCTTCTACAATCATGCATGTATTGGCTGTTTTTGCCGTCTCTTCAGATTTCATAAGGAAGTTGTCCCGCATTGCACGCAACTCCAACAGCTCAGAAAGTGCTTCATCATATAGTTTTTTGAAATAGTCCTTTTCATCCTTTTCATTAAGCAACTCCTCCTCAAGACTATCATTTCTTTGTTGAAGGGAAAGTAGAAGAGTTAATTCTGCTTTTGTTGCACACACATGATGGCCATGGTCCTCAGACACAGTCAAGTCCTCAGAGTTAGTATCCTCAAGTTCTTTCTGTGTTGCAAAAGTCATGTCCTGTGGCACGGATTCAGGAACCGTGACTTCCATGGTGTCACTAGGGTGCTGTAAGTTAGGCAAATCAAGTTCCCCTCGATTAGCATCCAAAAATGTAGAGCTGTACACAGTCTGATCAGACTCTAAAGGAAATGTGTCCATATTTGTTTCGTTTGGTTTTGCTAATTTCTCAGTGTTGTCAGCACATTCAGATTTCCGTGCAGGTTTGACATTTTTATCCTCAAAATCACTGCCATAAGTTCCAAATGAACTTGCAGTGTCAGATACAGCTGTCTTATCTTCTTTGTAATTCATTTTATCCAGTGTTGTGTGCAATTTCAGGAGCTCAGCTTCCAACTCATTGTATAGTTTGTTGTAATGATTTCTTTGCTCCTTTTCTTTAGATAACTCTGCCTCAAGATCACAAATTCTCTGTTGAAGAAAAATTAACTTGGTCATCAGTTCTTGGTCTCTTTCAGGAGCTGTCTCCACTTGTGCAGGTTGTGAAGCATCAAATGTGTCTCTAAGGCCAGTCTCTAAAGAACTGTAATTCATGCTAAGAACTTCTTTTGAATCTGGTAAGCTCTTAAATTTTTGAACTAACTGTTTGATCGTTTGAACTTGAAAGTTAAGTTTATCTACAGATTTCCACACACCTTTTATGCTATCTTCTGCATTTTCATCATCATCATCATCATCATCATCATCATCCTCATAATCATCATCATCATCATTTCTAGATGAACTTGAACTTTCAGGTACTGCTGACTTGTCTTTATACTGCAGATTGCATCTATCCAACGCTGCTCGCAACTGCATGGCCACATCTTGTGATTCATTGTATAGTTTCTTGTAATGGTCCTTTTCCTTCCTTTCATTTGATAATTCTGCCTCAAGATGATAAACTTTCTGCTTCTCCAAAAGTGGATTGATGAGAACTTCATCTGGAACACACAGCATTTCAGATCCCTGGCTTCGTTGAGTGTAACCAAGTTCAACTTCCAAAGCAGAAATGTGTTCTGGCTCACTTTCTGTAGTGTCAGAGACTTCATATTCGTCCTCCCAAATCAAATAGAGCCTCCGCTTCTCGTAGTCAGTCTCTTCAAAAAACCTGTCTTTTGGGACCACTAACTTATGAAGTTTCTCTTCAGATTTACGTACAAATTTGATGTTTTCATCTGCCTTTTCAAAGCTGTCTTCTCCAGATGAACTTGAACTTTTAGTCATGTTTTCTTCAAAATTCTGACCGACATCCTCCTGTACTGAAAACCTGTCTACTCCTGAATCTGAAGCACTCCTTCTGAAAGAGATACTAAGGTCCTGTTCCTCAGAGTCGTCATATTGGTTATCTTCAGAATCCACAAATTTGCGATTCATGTGTTCACTTTGTTCAAACTCAGCAGAAAATGTTCCTTTTGCCTTTTTGTTTGCCATTGCTGAATATTGTGACTGGTCGATGTTCTGCCTAGATGCTTCCAGTTGAATCAGAAGCTCATCTAAGGCTGAACTTAGTCTGTCAATATTGCTACTTAAATATCTGTTGGCACTGCAAGATGGACTTGTGCTTTCAAACTCTAACATCTTGTTTTCAAGGGCTATCTTTAAGTTCTGCCACATCGAATGCACTCTCAAGAGTTCATCATGGAACTGAATGAATTTGTTCATATAAAGCTCCTTTTCTGACTTCACTTTACATATCTCCTTCTGAAGGTTAAGGCAAGCTAAACTCACATTTTCAAACTCAGTTATGTTTTTTTCAAAACAGATATTGAATTTCTCCAACTTTGAAAACATCTTATAAAGCTCACCTTGTGATTTAATGTATTGCCTTTTGTAATAATCCTTTTTGGCTGTTTCTTTTATTAACCCCGACCTGTGATCACAATGTCTTTCCAACAGGAGAAATGCCTGATTTTTTTCTTCTTCTTCTGGTACAAAAAATCTTTGTGAGTCCAAGGTTTGCTGCCTGTTGTGGATTTTCTCCCAAGATATTATCTGCCTACGGTCATAGTCTGAATCTTCAGACTCCAAAGTTTCATCAAACCTTTCTTTCACAGAAAGAGAACTCGACCCAGATTCACTATCCGCAGCTCCATAGTCTGTGTCCTTGCTTGTTTGAGCCTTTCCAGCATAGATCTCCTTTTGCTTAGACCCTGAAGAATTGATTTCAAAAGAGACAGAAGGTTTCTGTAGTTTGGCCGTATAATTATCATCAGATTCACCCTCTGACAACATGTAATGATTGTCTCCATCTTGCTCTAGCTCAACAGACAAAACATCTCTTGGATTCAGTTGATTTTGTGCCTGGTTTTCTTGTTGTTGCAAAAACTCCGCTTGAACGTGAAGTTCATCCAAAATCAAAGATAGAACGTTAATCTCTCTCTTTATACCAATGTTGCTGTCGTTATCAAAAGCGCTGTCCACTGCAAGGTAATCTATGTTTTCCTGAAGCTCCTTCCTTAAACTTTTCCACAATGAATACACTTTCAACAACCAAGTTTGGGATTGAAAGTATAGATTTTTCCAATGTTCCTTTGCCAATGTCTCTCTAAACAATTCTGTCTGAAGACCACTAGAATTGATACTTGTAAGTAGATTTTGAAATTCAAAAGAGCTTTCTTTAGTGTTGATACTGCTCTTATACTTGGAGTTCACCTTCGAAAGTTCAACCAGTGGTTGAAGGTACTGGTTTCTGAAATGGTCACTTTGGGCTTTTCCTGTCAAAGACTCTTTCTCATGATCACAAGATCTCTGTTCCAAGGTAAATGGCTCGAACACTTCATGCTCCGACACGTACAGTCTGGATGATTCTTCCTCTTTCTCTGCAGCACACAGAGACATGTTAAAATTTCTTGACATTACAATGTCTGGGTAAATCCTGGCAGACAAGAAAAGTTGTTCAAAAGATGAATGATTCTTCTAGTTTTACTTTGCAAAATAATTTCAAATATCTAACAGCTCTGTTCGCTCTCCAAAATCTGGAAAACTGGACTGTGTCTTACCACAGGTAGAATACAAGTAAAAACAGACGTCATGGTCCAGGGTTGAACCTGTATTATGTCATAAAAGAAAATATTTGCATATTCTAGTAAAATGATGACGCAGTCAGTTCTCTACCCGCCCACATCGTTTGCGTCACACCATTGAGTTGTCAAAGAAATCTGCAGTAGATAGATAGATAGATCGATCGATCTTGAGGATAGATAGTACTTGAGGAAAGAATACTATGAAATACTGAAGCAACAAGACAGCAACCTGAAGCTACAGCTGAATAAATGCCTTGTGCTTTTACTGCAATTGGGTTTGGAAGCAAATTATTGGTTGGCCCCAAACAAGTATGTACTGTATATGATAATTTTTTTTGTCTAAATATGTTTTTAATGTTTTTTTCAACATTCTAGCGTTTTTAATAAACGTACACCATAACTATCAATATTAACATAATAAACAAACGCTGCAATAGGTTTACACACCCATATTTATTTATTTCAATGATATTCAAATTGGAATGTTATTCCAACTTACAGAGACATACAAGCATAACTAATTAATTAATTAACGTGCTGTTATCAGAGTCCAGAAGGGGTAGGTCTGGACTGTCATGAAGGGAACCGGATCAGCAGCGGTGAACCGGTAGGCGGAGACTGTCCTCTTGCTTCCGCGTTTCCCTCTCACTTCTCTCATTGCACAGCACGCCGGTAATTGTGGTCACGTTTCCAACCCTTCATCCTTATTTATTCCCTTTTTAGTTCTACCTGTTGCGAGTTTATTAAAACGGCTTTACAACATTTAGCGGAACCCACACAACCCTGTCCTACACAAAGGGGGGTTGTCGACTGGCTCATCCATGTATTGGAGTCCTGGGCCCCAGCGCACCGGCTCCGGCTTCAGCCATGTCGGCACAGAACGCAGCGGCTGGCGGCGGTGACAGAGCGGGAAGCGAACCGGCAGGTAAATGAAACACAACACTATTGCTGTCACCGTCGGTAATGCTTGCATATATGCTGGCAGTAGGGGGTCTCTTCCATCGAGGTTTAGGCTGACAAGCTGAGGTTCAGGGCTGTTTATTGTCAGGTTGTTGCTCCGCTCAACTGAGGAGTTTGCGCTATTCCGAAACTAGGTCAGTAGATCAGTAGAGCAAGCTCGCCCTCTAACGCTACGCCATTTATGTAACAGCTGTACGACCTTGTTTGCCACACCACCACCGTTTCGCAGCCTAAACGGGTCAAATATTAAAAACCTATTGTCTGTTAAATATAATTATTCGCTCCTAATGATAACCTGTACATGTAAACCACAACAAAAGCTAGCTTAGCAGCGGCAGCGGGGCCTGTTTATCGCTCTCTAGCGAAGGATGCGTTTATTTAAGGTGGTATTCTTGAGAACAGCGTGTTACATTACGTTACAGTAGCTTTATTTAGCACTTCGTTTTCAAGAATGATCAGTTTTAATTAATACAAAGTGTAGTTACGCGTTTTATATTTACAACAGCTTCTATCTACAAGAGGAGGAGCCGAATCGGTTATTTGTGTTAAGCTTTAAGGTTGCCACAGTGAGCCTCTCTGTCTGTAGAAGCCAGTCCTCCTTTAGTGTCACATAAATCAGTTCTGTTCAGGACTAGATGTACTGGACTGTTGGAACCGGCTTTAGGGTCAGTTCAGACTGAGGAAGAAAAAATACAAACACAGATGACTGAAAATAAATGAGCAGATTTTTTTTATTAGGCTTAAAAAATGTCTAAAAAGCAACATGTTTATTTTAGGTAACATATTAACTAAAATGTATGTGAGCGTCCAGACAAACCGTTGCACGGCAGTTTCAAATGTAAGGTTTTAAATTTCCTTTTTATTTATTACTGTGTAACAGGCTCGGGCTGGTTATTAATATCAAGGTGTACCGCAGTTTTAAGAAGTTGTGGTTTTAAAACTGCTACAATTTCTCACCACATCATTTCTACAATATAAAGTTGTTTTAAGTAGACACTGGAGGACGAGATGAATGGCTCCCTGTTGGTGCTGCACACTGCCGATTAACTGGCTGAATACAAAGTCTAATATAATGTAGTGTAATTTTCCAATGCTTACGAGAGAGAGAAATTTGGCTGCGTAAAATGTTTCACATGACACAGTGATGGTGTTACAACTAAACTACCTGCTAACTGTAGTTGGAAAGCTACAAATAGCAGGGCCTCTTTCCCAGTTAGACTAATTACCCAGCTTATATCAGCTATTTACAAGTTACTAAATGAAGAGAAGAATAGCAAAATTATATAATTTCCTTGCAATAAGCACTTAGGATGAAGTCATTGTAACTGTAATGACCAGTAAGTTATGTAATGTTAGCAAGTGTAGTGCTTTTAATTTAGTCAACTGGAACACAGCGCACTTTACAGAAATTAAAAATACATTTAAAAAAAAAAAGCAATGGAGACATTTACCAGAAGTGATCAAACTAAGTAAACGAATGAAAGAAAAAAAATGAAGACATAAGATGGATACATCAGTCAGTTGTGTTGCTCTGTGCTTAAATGCCATTGAGATTATAGAAAGCTTTACAACCTTTAAATTCAAAGGTCAATCTGATACAGTCTAAGCAAGCAATATTTACATCAGTGATAATGTAGTACTTGCCAAAACAATTAGTTAGAAATATCAACCCATGGGGTGCTGTGGTGGCGCAGGGGCAAAGCACGATCCACGTATTGAGGCCTTAGTCCTCGATGCTAAAGTTTTTACTAACTAAAACTGAAATTCAACAAACACAAACGGTACATTATTAGAAACCTCAAATAAAATTTAGAACAAACTGGTGCATGTTTAGTTTGCAATAACTATTGTTATCCATCTATTGTCTGCACCTGCTTGTCCTTGCAGGGTCACAAGGACAAGCGACTCTGCAACTGCTCCATCTAAATTGCTTGAGGGCAATTTACATGAAGCAGTTAACCTAAGAGTCATGTTTTTGGACTGTTGGAGGGAGCTGGAGTACCCAGAGAGAAGCCAGGGTTACACAGAGAGAACATGCAAACTCCATGCAATTAGACCCCAGGCTGGGATTTGAACCCAGAACCTTCTTGCTGCAAGGCTTTTGTGCTACCAACCGAACCGCCGTGTAGTCCCATTATTAATGTGATTATTATCACTGTTGTTACAATTATCACTACTAGGGATTGGTAGTATTATAGTGTTGAGAATATGCTAACTGGAAGATTTTCTGTAGCAAAAAATATAATTCTTTAACATTTATAATGATGTTTAAGGATTGTTATTTTACTCTGTATAAATAAATAGATGCAATGAAAGATAAAAATGATTTGTTCATGTAGAATTAAAAACGCCTAAATGCACGTCTAATGGTTTATCAGCTTGAGATTTCTTCAAATAAGCTGAAAAAATAATAAATTCAACATATTATACAGTATTTATTATATTAAGTCCTGACATGTTCATTAATATCTTTAAGATGTATTGTTTTTTCTTTCCTAACGCTCTCCTACCAGCAGTGGTTGAGTGATATGTTCAAGATGTTAATGAGTCTTGTGTTTACTTCAAACTTGTAACTTATTGTCCAAAACCAAAATAAAAGCGTGTGAATAGCCAGTAAAGCCTGGAATAATAATCAGCTCTATGTTTTCCCTCAGCACACCTTGAAATGGCACAGCGAGACAGGCAGGAGCCGGTGTTATGCCGGCAAACGTGCTGGTGTGTTGGTTTTTCAAATATAGTAAACTTTAACATTTCATGATATTTAAATTAATTTCAATCTATTGTAAAACTGAGCATATATATATATATATATATATATATATATATATATGTATGTATAAAAATGCTTTACTTTTTTTTTACATTAAAAAAACTTGTTTTATATTTTTTACATAAAAAGAGAACAACAACAAAAAATCTTATTTCTGAAGATGTGGGGCTGTTATTTTTTTTTCTGGTCCTGGAGGCTGAAACTCATGACTACATTGTGTGTGAGACTAAAGCTCACTCACTGACAAACTTTGTACATGTTTATCCAAAAAGCTATTTTATGAACTTGTAGGCAACTGGTGTAAAATAATTCATAGAATGATCTGTGTAAAACTGTCTAGAGAGTAACTGTTTGACATAAAAGTAAGGCATAATTAAAATTTTAAAAAGCAGTGCTTACAAAAAACCGCAATTACATTTTTGAGAATGGACTTGTTTTCGTCTTTGGTCAAGGTTGCTCTTGCACCAGTCATTAGTTTGAGCCATCAGGACCAGCTGACCTGGATTTAAACTAAATAAAAACATCTGCAGAGTTTTTTGCTTTTTTTTTTTTTTGCTGCAAGTTAGGATATTAACTGCTTATTTCAATTTTAATAATTCAGACATTTGAGACGGCTGTGCTGGAGTGGAAACACCTAAAGTAGCAAAACATGGACATTTTACGATTGGAGTTGGACATCTCTGCTTTTGCTGCATCAGAACCAAAAAATTCCCAAAATGTCATCAAGCATTTCCTTGATGCACTTTTGTTTTAGTTGAGTGAAAACCAAGTAAAGGTTAGTGACACATTTCAACAGAAAGGAGTTACTAAAGGAACCTGCAACACATTTTCCTCAATATTCCTGTTTTACATTTACACTCGTTTGTTGTCCATCAGAACTGGCAGAGGAGACCTCAAAGAAAAACAGAAATCAGTCTCAGCTAGAAAAAAAAACAGTTTGTGCATCTCTAAAATAGAAGCTTTTTACTGTAAAGCAATAAAACAGTAAACCAAAAAAATACTTGAAAGAAGCCATTGTTTACCCATCGCTAAACGATCAAAAAAATAAAAACTGCTCTCATGATATTTAAAGATCAGATTGTTGTCTTTGGGTCAGTTGACCCATTTTTTCAAACCCACACAATGCTTTGTCATACCACTGTATGTAAACAAGAGGAGGTTTTTTGTGTGTGTGTTTTTTTTTGTTTTTTTTTTTTTGGAAGGACAGGAGGATTTAGGTAAGACCAATTTTTCTATAAGTTATGTTCATTGACTGTCATAAAACTACCAAATCTATTTTTATCTCTCAAGTAGAATAATTTATTTTGTATTTTAGAGGCAGATGATGTAAACTTTATAGCTTATGATATTTTGTATTTATAGCAATATTAATACAAGTGACTAAAAGTACTTAGCAAACCATTGGGATCTTTTTTTTTTCCAGCAATAAACATTATTGCTAAGGATGTCCATAACCGCAGTCAAACCTCCAGAGGTACAAATATGTCTCTTATAAAACAAAATTTATAAAATGTCATGTAAAAACTGAACAAAAAAATACTGTAGAAGTATAAGACATGCAAAGTGGTGAAATGACATGTGCATGGCTGCACAATGTATCATATATAAATATATATATATAAATCGAGTAATCTATCACAAATATATTCCAAGTTTCATGTCTACATGTTTAACATGCCAATATGACATTTATCCTGTTGGATAGTCTTTTTGCAGAAGAGGCCCACCTTAACACAGATCCCATAATGCTAAAAGTCACAGATATTGTTGAAAGCAAGCATGACAGGAAGACCGGAGTAAGCAAAATGTTGGTTTGCTTCGCACAGATGAATAAAATCACAGTGACACAAATACATTAGCGTTAGCTTAACCCAAGAAAGCTCACTGAGGAGCTGCCATGCATTCACATGTCCTGGTATGTGTGAATTGATCTGAATGAAAAGGCTTGAGCGAGCAGTTAGAGGTTTGGCCTTGTCTGTTTGCTCAAAATGAGTAAAAAGGTGTGTCCTCAAGTGAATAGGGTGCTTTGCATTTGTTTCATGGAGCCTTTCAAACCTTGGGATTGTCCTTCGGGCACGCCACCTTTGGCACAATCAGTCTATTTGAGGCAATCAAAATAAAATATTTCTGAGTTGTGGAGCCTTAAGCTGAATAATAGATGCTGAGAAGAGGGATGGATAAAACTCTAGTTCTATGGGGAGAAAAGACTGCAGAATGCCATTTTAGTTCTGCATCTAAGAACTTCTTTTCTGCAGTTATTTAAATTCAGTGATAATTTGCAGTCAATGTTTTTTTTTTCCATTTATTTGCATTTTTGTTTTTGAAATATTAATGTACGAGCATCTTAACACTTTGAAGATTTAAATGTAGAGTCTGCTGCTTTAAATGAGATGATGAAATCAGACTTTCATCAAGCAGCATTTCGTCGTGCTGTGGGGTCGTATAGGTGCAGCCAGTACTCAAGTCAGACATTTATCGAATGAGCTTATAAGTAAACACTTGAGCCTCAGAGAAAGGTTGTAGGATTTATTGGAAGAATGTGTGTGCAGTCTGATCTTCATTTAGCTTCTCGCCTTCATTGTAAACTTATAATCTGGCAGAAGTTGGCAGAGTGAGGAGGATTAGAAGTTGGGTCACTGCTGATCTGTTAAAGGCTATTTGGGTCACAGGGTTTGTGGCTCACAGTTAAAAATAGGTGTAATCAATAAAAACCAGTCTGTTTCCAGTCATTCTCCTGAGGTTTTCTCCCACATATTTTTTCAGAAGCCTTACAGCTTGTGGCACACCAGAACAGATGTGGAAATATGACGAATTGAGCTCATTTCTGAGAGCCACTGTCAGCAGTTTGGGATTTAAATGCTTCATTACACCATGGTCGCTTTTGAACAACCCATACCGCCCCATTCCTGGGCTTCTCTCAGCTGTAGGCCTTTGGATAAAAGTACGGTACAATCACAATGCAGCCACTGGCCTCATACAACACAGTGCATTGATTGGGGACAAAAAAACGTCACTTCTTGCGACAAACCTGAGACCTTAGTGCAACATGTTTGTTGCTGCATTAATATAAATGCCACATTAGGTGGAAACCTTATCCTGAACACACCAGACCATTAAATAGCGTACCAAACCACACCGACACGTGCCAGACTGTGGGAACGAGGAATAAAAATGCTTTCTATAAGAAACATCTGAAGGAAAATATCCTGCCACTATACTACTCTCCTGTAAATAACCTTCCAATGTCCCTGAGCTAAAATAATTCTGCAAAGAAAATTAGGACAAAATTTCTCTGCAGCAACGTAAAAGATAAATGTTTTGCTATTGCAATCACTTGATGGCAGTCGTTGCTGCCAAGGTTGGCACAGGATGTGAGGTTTATGGAAATGTACATTTTCATAAAGGGCCAGATTGGTTTGGAAAGCTTATTCTCCTACAAATTTTGATCACTGTTTTAAAACAGCTCATTGTAATTAGTCTGGTTATATTTGCCTGAAATCTTTTTTTTTTTTAATCCAAAATGTTTAATTATAATAAAAATAGATTTATTTTTTTTAACAGCAATGTAGATGTAGGAAAAACTTTCCTGGTGTAAAACTCCATAAAATCCCAATATCAGTGATGGTTGGTTCCACTTTTGAACAGCCTGGTTTTGTAATTTCTTGTTGGAATAATAAAAACTGAAGTCACCACCTGGTTTTGCTTGAAGAAATTTGTTAAAGCTCCCAATAGAAATGTTAGCAGTAATGTTTGAGCATTTACCTCACTGAATAGGAGGCTTCTGGTCTTCCTTATAGGAAAAGTGCAGTGGCCGTCTGACAGCAGTTGGAACAAATTGTGACCAGGGTGTGAGGAGCTGACCGGCAGTGTGCAGCAACTATTTAGGGAGTTAGTTTATGTTCCTCACAGCCTGAGAAAACTCAGCTGCCTTCTCTGCTTTTTGAATAAAAGGACCATAAACTTTTGGGGGAACTTTTTTTTTTATCAAACTTTGCTGTACCTCAATAACCATAAACTGCCCATGTCTCGCTGCAGACAAATGATGATCTTAGCTTTTAGGATTTGTTTCAGAGCATTCGATGTCTGTGTTCCAGATGACGTGCTGGTTGAGGAAGAACAGAGCAATTCTCTGCCCAGCTTGATGACCCCATCCATAACATCTGGTATGTCCTCGAGTATGGACATGCCAAGGAAGCGCAAAGGAAGCACAGACAACCAGTTAGTACTCCTCATACATTTGATCTGATTAAAATACACCGAAAAAAAAAACAAACTTGTAAATTAACGTTTTTATTCTCCTGTCAGGGATTCAAAATTGGCTATGATTGACGATGCAGATATGGAAGATGACCAAAACAGGTGCTTTGCTCATTTTTAAAGGGAAACAAATGTTTTTGTGCAAATTTTCCCTAGAATAAATGTAATCTTTCCATGTGAATTTGGTGATTTTTCTCTCCACAGGTCGGACGGAGAGGACCAACATGTCAAAATGAAATGTTTCAGGTAGAAAAACCTTATAATAAACCTCTGATTAAACAAATGTCTGTTATAGTTCAATAATCCAGAGCGTGCTGCTTTTCAGAGCACGCTCTGAGCACATTTTTTTTAAATGTCTCTGCAGGGAACCACACAGCCAAATTGAGAAGAGGAGACGAGACAAAATGAACAATCTCATTGACAAGCTTTCAGCCATGATCCCCACATGTAACCCCATGTCCCGTAAACTGGACAAACTCACGGTGCTCAGAATGGCAGTGCAGCACCTCAAATCCCTCAAAGGTACAAAGTACATCCATAACCTGTGGTAATCAAAGCCCTACTTTTCTCAGTTAAGTTTAAATTATTTTGAAATTACATTTAACTGACAGAGACAACGTACGTCTTGTTAACTTCTTTTGTTTTATGCTAAAATCTTAAGCCTTCTACATAGTAAAACTGTCTGTAACTTCAGGATCAGCGAGCTCCTTCTCTGAAGCGAGCTACAAACCGTCATTTCTTCCTGATGAAGAGCTTAAACACCTTGTCCTCAAGGTAAACATGAGACAGTAAAACATGTTTGCATGTGTTACCTTATGATCAAAATTTCAAGGATATTAGAATTTTCCATCAATTACAAAGCAATAAAGTAGACTAGATTAGCTTTTCTTTATTTTTTGAACTATGTTAGTTACATTTACAATGTGTAGCATTTTACTTAAGCCTGATGGCTTTGTGCTTTTTTGTCTTGAGCAGGTCCTGACTGTCGCTCTTTCCTTGTCTCTGTTGTACAGGCTGCAGATGGGTTCCTGTTTGTAGTGGGCTGTGATCGCGGGAAAATAGTTTTTGTCTCAGAGTCCGTCACAAAGATATTAAATTATAGTCGGGTAACACTTTTACATTTGTCGCATAATCTGCTGTTTTTGTGACTTTATGTAAAAACACCAGACACGCTAGATGGGTTTTTGTTATGATGTCTGCATAGTGGATAGATGGGAATCTATGAGGTGCTGGTGACTTTAAAAGAGAGCATGCTCCCTGCTGTAGAACTGCTAGTTAAAACTAAAACATTCATTCACTACATATGTGCTTAATAGTTATGTTTGTACTGCTTTTAAAAATGGACATTTCTGTTTGGAGTTTGGCCATATTAAGATCTTAATCTACCATAATTTTTGCTAACTTGCTGTATCTTGTGTTTTCCTACCCACTGAACTTTTCCCTATTTTATCCTGTTACAACCACAAACGTGAATGGGTTTTATGTGGTCGACCAACACAAAGTGGTGCATAATTGCGAAGAGGGAAATAAAAATCAGGTAACAGGTAAATGCAACACCCTGGTATGCGGTTACAGCTGCAAGTCGAACAGCCGCAGCCTCTGTTGCATGTTTTGCCCCATATTTCAGGTCTTTAACTCCGACCAGCCTTTCATTCCATGCAGAAGAAAGCAACCCTAATATTTATGCTGCCTCTTCCATGTTACACTACTCATATTTCAGGATTTTCTATGCAGGTTTTCTACCACATGTAGTATTTTTGCATTGAGATTGTAAAGTTTCACTTTGGTTCTTCCACATCTTCAGAGAGTGTCTGTGTCCCTCGGTCTTTGTGGTTGTGTATTTTGATTCCTATGGAGATGAATTTAAATTGCACACAGGTAGATTTTGTTTACTAAATTGTCCATATTTGTTGGTTTTTAAATTTATTTAAATAAAGATGCCAGTCTCAGTTTTCAGACTTGTACGACCTTCCTTTTACTCGGTTTGCGATTGTGCTCTACTTTTGTGTTACCATAAAATCCCATTCAAAAATACTAGACTTTGTGATTGTAATATGACAAAATGTTAAAAGTTCAAGAATTATGGCTACTTTAAAATTAATAGTGTGTCTTTAAGATTAGAATCTGACTCATTTCCATCTTTACACCCTGTCTGGTGTGCTCCTGGGACAGAAGTCCTCAGTAAAAATACCCTTCGAAACTAGTTGTTAGCTCTGTTTAAATTAGGTATTTTTGTTGGTTGTTTCATCCACATGGAAGCCTTGTTTAAGTATGTGGTGTTCTGTGTTTTTTACTTTAGACCGAGCTGATTGGACAGAGCCTGTTTGACTATATACACCCCAAGGACATGGGAAAAGTGAAGGAGCAACTGTCTGCTTCTGAATTGCACCCTCGTGAGCGGCTAATAGATGCTAAAAGTAAAGCGTTTTATTTTTGTCTGTGTGTGTGAGGTCAAAAGACTTAATTTTACTGCAGTGCGTTTAACACTCTGGGTATCTGCAGCTGGTCTGCAGGTTCAGGCTGACCTTCCCATCGGTGCGTCACGGTTGTGCTCAGGCGCTCGGCGCTCCTTCTTTTGTCGCATGAAGTACAACAAAATACCTGTGAAAATCGAAGAAAAGGAAACGCAGGCAAACATCTCTAAAAAGAAAGGTGACCCCAAATTGCTTGGCAGTTTCCACAAATGACCCCCAGAGGTGGATTTTATTTTGTGCATATTGTTTATGACATTTAATGCAACTTTTTATTTTATTTTTTTAAGAGTCACAGAAATACTGCACAGTCCACTGCACCGGCTACATGCGCAGTTGGCCAACCAGTCAGATGGGTGCAGAGGGGGACGGAGAGGGGGACAAGCAGGACAGCTCCTACTTTAGCTGCCTGGTGGCGGTGGGACGCGTCCATTCACACTCGGCTCCGCAAGTTAACGGAGAAGTCCGAGTTAAACCCACTGAGTTTGTTACACGCTACGCCATGGATGGAAAATTCACCTTTGTTGATCAAAGGTAAATTTAATTTCCTGTTACAGGAGGGTAAGGTGGCCTAGAGGATGATGTAGCTAGTCTAAAGAAAGACCACAGCTGGCTACATTTTGAAAATCATTCCAGATATTTTAACCATTCTTTAAATGAGATGCTTTATACAGTTAATTAGGAACTGTGTGATTCCAAGCTACTGAAACATTTAAGAACATTTTATTACTTAATTTTCATAAATAATCGAAACGAACTTGCACTGTTTAACATCATGGTGTTTATAAAATGGTTGAAAAATGTGTAACTTGAAACATGAATGGAGGATTTGTGTCTTAAAACATTATAAATTACACTTAAAGGTTTGGACAAAAAAAAAAAGAAAAAAACTGAAAAGTTGTGTATTTGTTTTCATTTCTATGAACACACGCTCCCTCTGCAGCTTTCCAATGTCTCTGAACTTTTTTCCTCCAACAGAGCAACAACCATTTTGGGTTATCTTCCCCAAGAATTGCTTGGAACATCGTGCTACGAGTACTTCCATCAAGATGACTTACTACATTTAGCCGATCGACATCGAAAAGGTAACCTACGTGTCTCGCATAGTTTTCTTCTTAAAGTAATTTTAAAGTCTCTGCTGCATAAAATGCGCCAGCTTCAACATCGCTGCGATGCATATCGAGCTGCAAAATTTCTTGTTGTTCCAAACTGGTAATTTTGCACACTATATTGTTTAATTTGCTTTTTTTTTTCCCCTTCTTGTCACCTCTTTACAGTCCTGCGAAGTCGAGAGAAAATAGAGACAAACTGCTATAAATTCAAAACAAAATACGGTTCTTTTGTCACTCTGCAAAGTCAGTGGTTTAGTTTTGTCAACCCTTGGAACAAAGAAGTCGAATACATAGTGTCAACCAACACAGTAATATCGTAAGTATATGCCTGCAGCATTTGGTGCTTTATCTGACCATATCTGCACACGGCTGCTCAGAAAACCGTCTGCTTCCTGTTCTCTCCCCTCCTCTGATAAGGTACGACAACAGTCGAACAGCGCGGTCTGGACACAAGTCTGAACAGTCGGGCAATTCCAAGGCTTCAGAAGGTCAGAGCATAACAATCACTGATTTGCATGTGTGTGCAGCTTCCATACTTGCATGCAGCACCTTCTGTGATTTTCCTTGCAGCTGAGCATGTTGCTGTTTTGTGTGAATGACGTGTGTTTTTCCGTTGAAGTCAGTAAACTAAGTCTGGCCTAGAAACGTTTGTAGGTCACTTTGAGCGTGTTGTTTCAGAAACTGGTGCGCACTGAACGATGGGCTCAATTAGTTAGTTTTTAAGTGGAAATCTAAACAGGGTTGCTTATTAATTAATTAACGGTCCAACTGCATTATATGTTGTGCTTGAGAGTTTTGTCATAATACTCGAGTTAATTTCTAGAAAAAGGCTCCTGCAGAACAAAGTCTTTCAAGGAGTGTAGCTGCAGCTGGATGTGCTGAAAACCACGCACATTTTTCTATATACTGCAGTTGTTGTGACAAAGTATGGATTTGGTTTTTATCGTAACTAAAAGCCAAAAGGAAAAAAGCAAAATAAAGAGATTATTTTAGACTTTGTTTCTTCTTACATTTAAGTTGACATTTGAGTTTCCACATAATGTGTTGATTTAACCCTTCACTTTTTCGTATTTTTGGGATTTTTCTACAATGTGACTGGAGGCACAAATTGACAATTTAACAAAAGGGCCATTTACTAACTGCTTGGTCTGTACACATAATGTGTTAGAAACATTTGTTTGTCTGACAAATTAAATGTTGTTGCTTTAAACAGAATTATTAAAATAAACCTGGCCTGAAAAGGCGTTTGCATATTAAAAAAAATACTCATTTTTGAATCCTAATCTTACTTATATTCTTACAGACTGCAAGAAGTCCCTTCCAGTTATACCAGGCATCTCCTCTGCATCTGGAACTATGATATACGCCGGAAGCATTGGGACGCAGATTGCTAATGAGCTGCTGGATTTCAACAAGTACGGCATCAAAACAAGTGTTTAACTTTTAAGGGTCATGAGGAAAAATTAGACACCTTATGCTATAAAACATGTTCAGACGTAAGGATATCTTATGTAAATTTTCAAATCGGGTTGATATATAACTGAATATTTTAAAATATTTAATTTAAAATGAGTCATATATTTCCACTGTTTAAAAAAAAAAATCCAATCAGATATGGACAATATTCCATATTGATTTGATCTGAGGCCTCTGGAAAAGTGGTCTCAAAAATTCATTATGGATTTTATGGAAACTAATCTACAAATGGAGAACCTTAGAAACCGTTACCAACATGCTCAGCTTTGGCCATGCAAATGACTGTAACGTGAAAGCAGACTCTAGGATGCCACAAGAAGGCTCCAAAAATCCTAAAATGTCCCGTTGGCGCCTGCAGCAGGCTCTTACTGCAGTGGAAGTAACTCTCCACAATCAGGAAGAAACTCGAAGCAGGAAACATTTGCTCTCTCAAATAAACATCAGACTTAAAACGAGGGAATTTCAAAAAAGGACTAGAAATGTGTTATGTAAAACTTTTTCTTATAAAAGAACTGAATATTTAATGGGATGTCCTAATTTTCCCTCATAGCTTGATTATAACCTAAATCTACTAGTGTTTTCTTTCTTTTCATCCATCTCCTTAAGCAGCTCTGTTTTTCCTGCTATGCTGTTTGATACATTATTGATTGTCTGTGTTGTTCTGCTCAGGCTGAATTCATCACCTTCTAGTGGGAACGTCAGTCCATTCAGTCTGGCACAGGATAAATCTCCCCAAACACTCAATCAGATCACCAACAGTGTAAGTGTCTGTTCAGTAAATCCTGTCTTATCCAGAAAACAGCTTTTAAATTGTTTCATATGTAGAGATGGGCTTTACAAATCTTTCTATGAATCGTTTACATAACAAAGATGTTTCCCAATACAGGAGGAAAACAAATGACTTTCGAGTTGGTGTTTTAAGTGCAATTGGTCCATTTCTTACAACTCTTTTTGGTTTAAAATACTAAAATGTTGTCATTATTGTTTAAAATATTCATTCAGTTTTAAAATCACCCCCAAAAGAATTGATCTTTGTCCATTCTTCTTCTGCTTCTTTTTAAACGTCCTGCATACTGCCTCTAATCTGCTTGTCTTTTTCTCTCCAGGTGCCAAACGGAGAAACTTCTGACATGGAGATCCCAGGAAAGTCGAGCTCAGAGGGTGAACCTCCAGGGGTTTCATTCCCAGGGGGAGACTCACTGATGGGTACTCTATCTGAACCTCTTAATAAGCCTATTAAAAGCATGTAATAAAACTATTGCTGAATATTGTGATAACTATGTTGATTTCAATTAACCAACATTTTCCAAACTCGTTTGCCTTTTCCACAATCACAATGGTCCCACTCTTCTCTGTGAGCTTAAGCATACATAAAGTAGAAGCATAGATGGCAGTAGAAGTTTATCTTTGCTCTCCAAAACTTCATTGGCAGACAAAATGTGCTTGCTTGGTACTTGAGACATAATATCTTATGAAATATTGGACTTATCGTGCTGTTTCTGAGTGAGTGAGCCTCTGACAAGTTTCCCTTCCTAAGATTCATAATCTCTTAGTTAGCCAAGGAGTTCTCAGAAACAATTGGGATCCCCTTAAAAACTTAGGCTTAAGGTCAGAAAGAGGAGAGTAGTGCAAGGTGACTCGGCCCAAACGTGTTCATATTTTTTTTTTCCCTTTCCTTCAGGGGAGAATTCCCAGCTGGATTTGGACAGTGTTGTTGGACCCAGCCTGAACAGTTTCAGCACCGACGAAGCGGCCATGGCGGTGATCATGAGCCTGCTGGAGACCGACACAAGCTTGGGAGAAGCCGTAGACTTCGAAGAGATGCACTGGTCTTTATAAAACCCGTATAACAGCTGCTGTGGGGAAACATTTGAGTGATCCGTTCCTTTGTGACAGGAATGCTAACTCCAAAAAGCAGCATTAATGATTTTTTTTTTTTTTTTATGTAAAGACTTTAAATTATTAGTTAACCCCTTTCATCATAAGCTTTATAGTTTCTTGACGACCGCTCTCCCAAGATCAGGAGTAGTGTCCGTATGGGACACTTTCCCTCCTCAGATGCAGGATGTTCCTCTTGAGCCTTGCAGCAGTTTCTCACTAGATAAAAGTTTTAACAAGTTGAGACAAAAAGTTGAATTTCCAACTTTTTATTCCTCCAACCCAGTTTGAAAAAGATTTAGGTATGAAAATGCAAAAAAGAAAAAGAAACACAATGAACCGTTAGGTTGCTACTGTTTGAATACTAAAAAAAAGGACATGAGGAAGACAGCCTGGTCCCTCTCTGTAAAGCCTCAGGATCCAATCCGTTGGAGCGCACCATGGCAGGCCAACCTCTGTAACATCTACCTTTTGAGAGTCAACTCTTATGTGGATGCTTGGAGGGTTTTATCTTGTCAGTATCGGAACATATTTCAAAAAAAGCAGCCATAGTAATGCTCTTCTCTTCTACACTGACCTATAAATGCTGTATTTTGTGGGGTTAATGAGGGCACACACCACATTTTCAGACCACATGTGTCTTAAAGGGACAGTTTGCAAAGAAGGCCCCAGTTTAATAACATCAGCATCAGACATGGAGCAGGTTCTATATATTTGTCCTCATACATTTAGAACAATAGCAGAGTAGATCAACTTCGTTCTAAGCAAAACCAAACAAAAATAAAACATTTCAAAAGTGGTGTCTAAGAGGTTTGGTAGCAACTCACTTTAAATTTGGTCAGTGTGTGTTAAAGTTGAATCAGAGGGATGATACAGGAGATAATTCAGGGAGTTATCCAGTTGAAGGACTTCCAGACTCCCCTGCTTTCTCTGACTGCACCAGTTCACCTGTGTGTTCTTATGCAACATCAGCTTCATAGTTTTGCAGGTTAGCTTTAGGCGGGTTTCTTAATATTTTATTTTATTTTTTTAAATGTACATTTATGCACTGACCTGTTTCCGAAGACGTGTTAATGTTTTTCGTGCTTACTGGGCGCACATTGGGTTGTCTCATAAAGCTCCGGTCAGAAGTTTACATACATTCTTTGTCTGCATGAATGTCGTATTATTTGAAGTTTCAAAGCTTCATTTAAACCGTTCTTTTTTTTTTTTTTTTTTTTTTCCCCCCCCAGGGTTGAATAATTAAACGATATACAATTTCAGTGATTTTTTTGTAACAAGGATTGGGTTCACAAGTTGTACATTTATTGCGACCACTGAATTGCCACCCTGACCTCAACTCGTAAAATATTTCTAGTCTGTTTTTAAAAAGCCAGATCTGTGTTGGGAAACAAGTGACAATTACTGAACCCTACAAATTTTGCCAAGGAGAGTGCAAGAATATTGGACCAGAATCTTGTTGCTTGCTAGCAATACTTGGTGGTTCAGGGGCAAGTTGTGAAGCAACACTAAGCCAAAAAACAATGAGGGTGTTTTTGCATATTTGAGCCTGTATGAATTAGAAAGAACTTTATCTTGTCTTTAAAACTAATTGAAGTAGTGTGTTCCAACATCTTCTCACCCTTCTTAAAGAAGGGTTCAAATGTATCATCAACGACATGAATTCTATGATGTGTCTATGTAAACTTTTGACCAGAACAGTGCTTTCTTTAAGGGATTGTGCTATGCAGAACTATCATTCCTCACGTTTCTACATTTAAATTTGTCCCGTGTCGTTTTCTCTCTACATAGTGGTTTGTGCATGCAACTTTTGAGTCCCCGAACTTTGCTGAATCCTGTTGCCATTTACCTCATGTAGAATTTTGACTTTCTGTTGCTTAGAATTGCACATTTTATCTCTTAGGGAGAAAAGTGATAGACATTGTTATAGCTATCACCATAACAATGGTGATAATCTGTTTTGTTGGTGATACACTGTATTGTCCCATTGGGTTTGAGTTTTATTATGTAATCACCAAAATTCCCTCAAAATTAACACATTTTATGCTAATATTGCTGAATTTATGTATCTATATGTAAACTCGTTGAAAGAAAGCTAATTTATTGGTTGTTTTATTGTATAAAAACATTTTCTTGAAATATTAAATGCCAAACTATAGATGCTGTCTAAGATGCTGTGAAGTATCATTAGCCATTAACACTTTCATTTTACAAGTTATAGCCACAGATATAACATTTTCTATTCTAAGTGTTGAACATTGGAAAGAAAATTGTACAATTTTTCAATATTTTTGTCAGAAATTTGTGTATGTCTATTTTACCCTATATAAATAATATCTAATATACTGGCACCTAAGCGTTAGATGGAATTGTTTGTCTTGTTTGGTATCTTGGGCCACGATTTAATGATTTCTTGCGGACTGTTAAGTTTTTATCCCCGATAAGAACTCTTGTTTCATGGATGGAAAGGGTTGTGAATTATGAAGAATACTGTCTTGTCTTATTAAGCTTGAATTATGAGGAGCCAGTCGACAGAGCAGCTGAATTCACAGGGACCCCCCCCCCCCACCCAACCATGCCTGTGTCCGAAGTGCCTTTGTACATTTCTGCTCGGACACATAATGAAACCTGTGTTGTTCTTTTTTCTGTTTTACTTGGAGGCGCCTCTGTGGACTGAACGGAGGGCTAAACTGCATATCTTTGGATTAACTTGAAGCGCCATCCATGGCATGCTGTGCCCATCAATGGATGATGTGGAAACCTGTGCAGAGATGGAAGCAGCAGCTGCACATGTTGGCTTCAGAACTCACTACCTAACCAAACACACAGCGCTAAGGAGTCATGCCATGGATGCAGTCCTTTTTTTTTTCTTTTTCTGAGGCTGTTTGGTATTGTTACTGTGCAGCTTCCTCCATTGTTCCTCTGTTGTGGTCGTCGTTTCCTCAGAAAGATAATATATTGCTCTCATGTCAGCCTGTTTTGCTGTGACAGAGTGATTGACCTTTTCACAGAGTTTTGCTTCGACTCCATTTGAAATAAAATGTAGTTTTTGTAAGCAAGCAATCTGTCTTTTTGTGTGTCCAGATATTGGTTTCTAAAGCCAATCAGTGCCAGAGATAGTTTATTTTAACCAGGGATATATGACTCACTGCATGAAAAGTTGGAAGGTTGTATCTTTCCAGGACCAAGTTGGAAAACAAAATATTTTCTGTGATGGCTTCAAAGAGCATGAAACAAGACCATGAAAACACCACACAAGCAAAATAATTTGTGCATAATTTTAAATAATAAAGCGATATAAATCCACAATAAGAGGTTAAAATAGTTCAATGAAATAGTGAAAGAAGCAATGCTTTTTTTATTCTATGTATTTTATCTTGCTGAATTTATTTTTGAGTAAAGACTACATATGTTTAACTCTTCAGTAATGGCTAATTTTTAATGATTTTCTCCATATTTGTTTTTCATTTCTATAAAAGACGAGGCTAATAAGCCCTTGACTAAAGTACTTATGGATAATGCTTGCTTTACAAAAAAAAATAAAAAATCTAAATAAATAAATTTTAATTGGAAAACTAAAGTAAAATACTGTAGCAAATATTGCCTAGAATGTTGTGAAATTAAATTAGTCTATTACTCATTTTACTTGCATATTGCGATATGGCGAAGGGCTCTGAAGTTTATGATAAAACTTTGCAGTAACTCATAATCTCCAGTAGAGAGCGCTGGTGATTGGCTTAGCAAAAAAGTAGCTAGTAGCTTTCAAGGGTCATTCTGAACTTTGTTTACAATCACAATAGTTATAATTCTGTGATTTATTTTTGTAAAACTAATGTTTCACACAGCTTATTTAAAAAAAAATCACTAATACTTCCCAGTTAAGTTCGCCTGCGGTAAACCTTTGACTATCACTTCTCAAACTTTGAAGAAAATATCCTTTAATGATCCAACACAAAATTACATGAATAACTACTTTAATTAATGTCATATTATTAACCACTGTAGTTTTTGATTACTATCATCTGTGCCAAATAAATCAATTAAAATATGCAAGTTTTCAGGGTTCAAGTGACAGACTAACAGAGAGATCTAGCACACATTTGCTCCTGTTATGCTACAGTGAACGCCCCAGGCTTCCTGGCTTGTAAAAGGGCGCATTCCCTAACAGTCCGCCGGGAAACAACTCGGATAGAAGTGGTGGACGTCAAGAAGAGTTTTTCTTTTAAATGAGGGGACAATACATTTTTCCCAGGGGATCGAGATCAGACATCAAGTTAGACTTATCTGAGTTTATTATGTCATTATTAACAGTTCTTAATTGTTTTGTTTTTTTAACAAGAAGCACCTTCTGCTTTGGGTCCATGCCTCATCCCAAAACATTCATAGGCATCCTCATGCAGCAATATCTCCCTACTGCAGTCCGCAAAAAATGTCATTCCCTTCTGTATCAAGACTACAAACGAATTGCACATTTAGAAAATCAGTGCACAAAACATCCAAAATTATAATATTTTAGTGTCCATCTTTTGCTACGACTTGTGTGCCCATTAGCATACAGAATTAATTTTGCTAATTTGTTGACTCACTTAAGAGACTTCTAGCAACTTATACTAGTTGCAAACTTATATAGTCAATACTTTCCTGACAGAGGAGTTGGTGGCACCGGATACATAATGCAGAATCATACATGTATTATTTATAACAATGTCGTTATCTTGGCAAACAAGCAACTCTTTTATTTATATCAGTCACTCTGGAAGTGGGAGTCCGTCGCGCGTTCGCTGTGGATCTGTGTGCCGTTTGCCTCACTGGATGAGAAATGGTGCGCACCCAAAAATCCCTGCTCCCGGACCAATCCAGGTTGGAGCTGGGAGGGATTTTTTTTTTTTTTTTCCAACTGTGGCGTCATCAACTTTCCCCCCACTGCCGTGTCACATCGACATCATGGCGTAGCGATGCGGAGGAACTGGGGGTTTCTCTGGTGGGTACGGAGAAGTTCAGAAACTGTGGAGTTTAACTTTATCATAAGGAAATCAAATCAACGGAAAAGCCAATTCCTTCGACCAGAGTGGAGGTAAGAGGAAGTGTTGTTCTTTTGGCTGTGATTTGTTTGCTTCTTCTTTCATAATAAACTTCGTTCAACGGCGGCGTCCCGCGCGCCTTATGTTGGTCCTTCGTAGCTTAACGGCTAATTTTGTTGGACTTTTAGCCGTTTCAACGGTTATTTAAACGACCTAAGAGGGGCTCGGCGATGTGCCGCAGGAAGTCTGTTGACAGTCAACAACTTTCGCTGTTGTTTGGTGTGTCTTTGGTGAACAAAAGTTTAATTATTATGTTTTAGTGAGCTTTAAGTAAAAACAAATTGGTACATTTGAAAGAGGGTAAACTAAACTTTCAAGGTTAGAAAATAGGGTTATTTTTAGATAACAGGCAAAATTATGCGGGGCTAAAAAATGGTATCCGCTAAAGTAAAGTGATAAGTAATTTTATTGTATACACATGAACTAGCTAAATATAATCAAGCATTTTTCTAAACCTAAATTTCTCACAATTTATAGAGTAAGATGGGATAATGCAAAAAATAATATATATTTAAAGCTGCCCTCTACAGCCAGGAGGAATTCACTCATTTCCACTTGGCCTCGGGATATATTTCTTTCCAAACAAAGCAGTTTTAAGTTTCCTTAAAAAGTTTGACCTCGGAGGATGTTGTTTTTCCAGACCTCTGAAACCTGATCAGATGTTGTATTGCCCTCGAGTCGACCCTTCAAACTAGTTGGTCCTTGTTTTATATTTTCTCAAAACAGCAGGATTATCTGTAGGCTAATCTCACAACAGAAATGAGAAAGGAACTAGGATTTTTTATTTTTATTTTATTTTTTTTGCATTATAGTGTTTTAAGAGCTGTTAAAACTATGACCTTAAATCAGACCAAACATTTTCTGCTTCAGATTAGTTAGAATTACAACAAAATTTCTAATCTAATTTCCTCCTGACAAGAGCTTGTGCAATTGAGTCAGGATTGTAGGCCACATTGCTTAAACACAACTTTTGCATGGGACTGCGATCAAAATCGACTGATGAACTGTTTGTGACATGCAAAAGTTTGGACTCCAGCAAAATAAACCATGATGCTGCCACCCCTGTACTTCACTGATGGAATAGTGTTGTCCCCAACTTTCTCCAAATTCAACAATGGCTAATTTTGACACTTCTATTTTAGTTTTGTTAGATCACAAAGGCATGTCTTCAGATATTAATATCCTTTTTCCTGAGAACCTTTGCAAGATACATTTTATGTTCCTTTTGGAGTAACAAGTTCTTCTTTGAGTTTCTGTTCAGACTAAGTTTACTATGGATAATGACATTCTCTTGTCAGCGTAAGCTGGCATCTTCACAAAATTGTTCATCTCTGTGAAGCAGAACGTGTATCCTTCCTGAACACGGTGTTGATGCTGGCATATAATTCTTTAAACAGGTCAAAATGTTAAGTTCAGATTACATTTAGGCATTAGAAAACTGTAGCGAAGGATGAGCTAAAGTTGTTAAGGTCCCCAATTGTCTTACTGATTACTTGCCTGGCTTGATTATTTTTTTCTATCTTTAAACACACTGGTTCAAGGAACCAGTGTGTTTAAAGTTCTGCCTTAAAATCAGAACCTTCCAAAACTATGAAATCATCATCTGTGCTCGCTCAGATGGTTTAAATGCATAGCTTGATGGAAGTAAAAATAATAATAATAATAATAATAATAATAAACATTCTGACATTTAGTAAATTAAAATCTTTGTAATACTAACTCACCTAAATGAAATATTTAGTCTGAATTAAGCATGGTATTGTTTTCATGGAAATGTTTTTATTTTTGACATTTTAAAACTGCAGTCTTTAGTAGCAAATGAAAGAACAGTTTACAAGGGATTACACAACCAGCAGCGCCAAAAACCATAAAATAATCAAATTGTAGCCGATGGCCTGCTGATAGTGGAACACCTAATGGAAGGCCTGGTGTTTGCAACACGTTTGCACAATTTAGAATAAGGTCAGAATGCATTTTTTTAATCAAGTTAAGGCACAATCTGTGAGTAACGTGAAAAGAATGTGTCCCGGTGTCCAACATAAATGGATGTCTTATAAGAGCTTGTGCATACACAGGCAGGAAATTCTTGGAGATTTTATCACTGGAGGCTTTAATTATTTCAAACATTTAATTTCCATCCTGTGCTCACTTTGGATCACCTTTTAAGCTAAAGTCTTGCCCTAACTTTGCATTTTTATCACCTTTCCACACAGGCCTTTATTAGCTGTTACAAAATTAGTGATGATGTGTTCTGCCTGCACACAGAGTTTGAAAATAGCTGTAGGTTATTCTGGAGCGGCGTTCTGCAGGCCCTAACCCTGTTTACACAGGCTGAAATATCTGAGACACATTCTTACTGTGCTGCTACATTAAATCTTAGACATTATGTGGAGCCATTCATATATACACATCATTTAGCATTGTGTGTGTGTGTGTAGGTGTGTGTGTGTGTGTGTGTATGTGTATGTGTGTGTGTGTTTTCTGAACATACACTGTGGATCCACTCTGCCATGTCCCTGGAAATCATTACGCTACCAAAGTAAAAATAGAAAAGGAAAAAAAGTGTACGATTTATGCCAGGTTTGTAAATTCCTCTCTTTCAAGCTTTTTCACCGCCAGTCGCAGGAC
This sequence comes from Poecilia latipinna, assembly GCF_001443285.1. NCBI lineage: Eukaryota > Metazoa > Chordata > Actinopteri > Cyprinodontiformes > Poeciliidae > Poecilia > Poecilia latipinna. The sequence goes on from NW_015113045.1 coordinate 246,024, forward strand.
AGGCTGTTGAAGTCGGTTACATTTTGGGTGTAAACCCAACTCTTTCTCCCTTTAGAGACACGAGACCCCAAGGCTGCTATTCTGTTTCCTGTTCATGTACAGATGCCAAGCTTACAAGGGATTGTGGGAGATTTTTTTTTCTTTTATCTTTAATACCAGGAATTTTTTGAGAACTCTGAAGATTGTCCAGTGTGGATGGACTGTAATGGTATTCTCTGCCTGAAGGGACAAGTGTTGAAGGATTTCAAAGCAATTACTATGGTCCACTCTTCCCCTTGTATTCATTATCTTCTGGATGTCGCTGTGGGTTATCAGGCTGGTCTCACCAAAAGGGTAGGACTACTTTCTGATAGTGGCGCTTTTTATGTCTCTACAGTTTAGCTTTAAGGGTCTTTTATGTTCAAGAACGAGAGTGTAGAGGCAGGCTGTGTTGTAAGCGTCCTGTGCACTGTAGCGTTGCAAGCCTTCCAGTCAAAATAACCCGGAATGATGAATAATGGAGTTCCCTTTGTGTCTAATAGTGGTGTCAGTTATGCTTGGAGAAATGCAGATGGTGGGGCGTTGTTTACATGAAAGGTGCTGGGATTTTTGAGATGTCTCCTTAGATGGCAAAACCACACAGACAAAATACAGTTTAAAGTGTAACAACAAATTTTATATCTGAACCTGCTCCCTCCTTGATGTGCTTTAGATAAGATAAAGATCAAATCCAAATGTTATCGCTCAGATGTGATGACTTATCAGTTGACAATGCATGTAAAGTTGCCATGTCTGCTTGCGACGTGACTCAGGCTAGATGACTAACGACAAGTGTTTCTCTAGGCAATTACGTATGTCTGAGTTGTTTAGTTCTGCATGCATCCAGGAGGATGTAAGTGTGCAAGTGTTCAGACAGGTATTTTGCATTTGTTCAGAGCTGCCCGGCACATGGACGGCAGGTTCCAAAGCAGCATGTCTGGACCTGGTCTGCTGCGTTTGAAGTGTGTTTGCTGAAAGCCATGTGTTCCCTTCACCCAAATTTGCTCTTCCTCTGAGGAAGACAAAGAAGAGACTGACTGGTTCAGGTATTTAAAGGGTATGCCCTGCAGGCCTCCATTCCAGCTCTGTTGGCTCGATCATGTTCTGTCGCAATAACGCAGTGAGCGACAGTGATTTGTCTTTTTGTGCACGCTTGATAGAGGAGAATGTCAAGAGGTTTTTTAAGATTTCAAAATAATGAAAGTTTTATCTTGGTCTTTGTGGTATAGTTTGCTGACAGGATTGTAATCGTAGCTTCTAGATTCAGTTTGCTTTAGACTTTTGTGGTTTCACAGTGACTTTAATTGCATGATGGCCAGTTAAGAAGGTACTATGCTCATAACAATGCTGCCATAGTTCCATCATTCATGTTGTTTATAAAGTAAGCTTTAAGAGCTTAGCTTAGAGAATCTAAATGCTGAATTAATATATGAACAACTCTGTTTCATTAGCCATCCCAATATTCTGGATCAAACACTGCCATACAAACTTACAGGTGCATTTATTTTTGCCCTTTTTTGTTAATTTTTAATTTAATTTTGTACATTAAATTCACAAGACGAGACACGATCTTGAGCTCACAAAACACGACGGGTCAAGATTTTAATATTTCTTCAAAGACCAAAATTATGCATTTTTATCAGTTTTGACGATCCAACCTCAGCAAACTGATGTCTTTCTTTTTCTGACTTCTTGAATTTCTTCAGACCGTAGGACATTTATCATTCCTCAGTTGCTATTGAAAGCACGAGTTGTGATTGTGATGCAGCTCAACGCATCCCTAGATGTCCAGTCATCGGTTGTCATAGTGATGCCTTCTGCCTCCTTCAGCATCTGAATAACTTGCACTGCTTGTTGTTCATGTCTTGTCTTTCGCTCTCTGGCCATCAAACGTTCCTACTGGAAACCCAAAATGCTGCCAAAGAAATGATTTAGACAAGTTGGAGCATCTTCTATTCCAACTTCATCAGGCGAAGCCATGTTGACTGCAGTTGCCTAGATTGGAGTCACCTCAACAAGAAATATTGCAATATTTAATATCGTATGACAAGATTTTGTTCCACCTGAACAAATTAATGATTACAAATTCCTATGTCTGTTACCTTTATTTGTTCTTTTTATAGCCCAACACAAGTGCAACAAGCAGATATTAGCTGATTTATTAGTTGGGCTCTTTGCTCCACTGGACAACTTTAAAGCACATGCTGCTTATAGCTAGCTAACTCCAGTTTTAAAACATCCATTTATAAACATCCATGGCATAACTGACTGTGTTTTTTTTTTGTTTTTTTTTTTTTTGTTTGTTTGTTTTGTTTTATTCAGTTTTTAGATGGTGCTAGTGACATTTTATTTCCATTTTTCCGACAGTACGTAGACAGGAAAAGGAGTAAAGAGAAAGGGGAAAGACATGTGGCAAAGGTACCGAGGTCGGGAGTCGAACCCGAGACAACCGCGGTCTACCCACTACGACACGAGATGCCCTGTAATTGTCTGTTTTCGTGGCTCGAAATATTTTTTGGGAAAAAGTGTGGTAGTCTTTTAACCTTCAGCCTGCTGATTGGCAGTGTGCAGCAGCTCTGTTGCTCTCATCTTCTCTGGCATCTCGTTGAAAGAACTCTAAACCTTAGGATCCGAGGAAATAAAGTGCAGCAGTTTTGAAATCGTAGTTTTATTGTTTTTAACATATTCAGATTTTTTTGTCTCTCCCATAATTTCTAAATACATCACACAACTAGCACAGCAGCATGCTTTAAGGCTTCAACATTTTGGTTTCTTTCTGCATGGACTTTTTTTTTTTTTTTTTTTAAATGTCATGTCTGCGTATTTTTCCCAGAATGTGGGGTAAGCCTTTACTGCAGGCGCCCTGGATGAAGCATTTTTGGTGGAAAGTGCTCAGTGTTTTCCGGTGGCGTGCTGGCTCCCCTCGTCTCCTCCCACCCTGCAGCGTTTTGTGACGAGCCTTGCGTCTCTTTGCGTTCCTGTTTTACACATAATGGAAAGTGTGCCCTCCGAAATGCTAAAATAACAGCACTTGCTCGGTGGGTGGTTTCCATAAAGTTTTAAAATGGTGGGGCACTCCCAGGTTTGGAGGCTGGCGATGAAAGGAAGAGGACTTCTTATGTGTGCATGAAAATGCAGGAGAGTGGTGTGATTTCACATCCAGAGATAAAGGGCCTGCTGTGTTCTCGGGGCAGATGTCCAAGACCGAGACAGTAAAATGTGTCTTCATGCTGCTCTAAACAAAGTGTCCACTGTCTTACTGGCTGAACATTCTGTGTACCAAAATTTTAGGTAAATGGCCTGATTTATGCATTATTCATCACTCTACCTGAAAAATGTTTGTACATTTTAAGATGTTGAGCCTTTCTTGGCAAAAATGACAACAAAAATTATGTTGGAAATTGTAACAAAGTTGTAAAAGCTCTTGTTTTGGTGTTTATATATATATATATATATATATATATATATACTCCTCCACTGTTGTGATGTTTTCCTTACATTACAAACGTAAATGTTAGTGCTTTTTCTATTGTGATTTGTAAGTGATAGACTATCAAAGTAATATGTAATAGTAAAAGGGTGAATGGTTTTCAAAAGCCAATTTCAAATTATTTTTCTTAAATAATAGCTGTCATCTTTTTTACCCATTTCTATCAGCTCTGTAAATTTAGAGACTCCATTTTTATTTTTCCAAAAATTGCTGAAGCTTGGTCAAATTGGATGGAGAGTTGTGCCACACAGTATCATTGGGATGAAGTCTGAACTTTGACTGGGCCATTCTTATAGATGAACGTTCTTTTATTCTAAAACATTAAATTGTGGTCCTGGCTGTAAGTTAGAGGTTATTGTCCTGATGGATTTTGCTTTACAATATTGGAAAATCTCCCAATGACAATAATATAACTAACTATTATGGAATGTGCCTGTTTCCTTATTTCCTCTCGTCTGTTTTCACCCTTCATGAATTTTTAGCAATTTGCATAATGTTTGTTTCCAGTATGAGCATCGGCTGCCGTTAGACTGTTCAACTGGATAAATGTGACATCAGCCTGTAAAATGCATGATATATTAGCCAATGATTCTCTGAATGGGACAGTATTACTTAGATGCACAAACAAGGCCGCTCAGGGTGCCTTCACTAAGTATCAACGATGGATGCAGTAAGGTGAATCACCTAAAAGATCTTGAAGAGTTTAGGATTAAAAAGTAGAGCAGAATTTAGTTTTGATCTCCTCCAATCTATAAAATCACAGGCAGATTAAAGCCCTTCCTGATGCTGACAGGAGCCCGTGTCTTTCTGGATTATGATCCAGCAGCATTTCTGTGTGAATACTTGTCTCTTTTTCCCCAGTTTTAAGATTATTGTTTACCATGATGTTTTTGATTAGAAATGTTCTTCCAAAGCATTATAAATGCTGTCTTTGTCGTTTTAACAAAATTTGTGATGTTTAATGTTTCCCACTCTTATGGTTATTATTGTACTTTCAAGGTTCCCCAGTAACTGAAGATGATGTCTGACGCCAGCGACATGTTGGCGGCTGCCTTAGAGCAGATGGATGGGATAATAGCAGGTAAAAATGACTAGCGCCTCTTTCAGCAACTTTTGAACATAACAGCAGCAAATTGTCTGTTCCAACTTCAAAAGACTTTCTGCTGTGTCTTCACAGTTTTTGCACAGCTGACCTTTACACAGATATCATATGATGTCTGAAGCTCCTTATTTGTGAGGTGGTTTTAAGCTGTTACGCTCTGCTTGCTTTCGGTGTGTGGTTTTAAGCCACACACTTTGTCAGCATCATCTTTACTGTGTATGCATTTTCTCATTAATATCAATAAAACAGTAGTTTGTGACAGCAGAGTAACTTTAAGCAAATGAAGAAGATTTCATAGTGAACTACTGTTCAATATTTACATAGAAATGAGCCACAGAAAAGTTTGGTTGTCTGCTCCGCCTGCATAATTAGGTTTTGTGCTCTCTGTGCTTCTTTGCCTCAGGCTCGAAGGCCTTGGACTACTCCAACGGTCTGTTTGACTGTCAGTCACCTACCTCTCCGTTCATGGGAAGCCTGCGGGCGCTCCACCTATTGGAGGACCTGCGGAGTGTGATTGAGTTAATGGACACAGAGGAAAGGGAAAGTCTCCGCTGCCAGATCCCCGACTCCACCGCTGACAGTCTGGTCGAGTGGCTTCATGGCAACCTGGTGAGAGCCTTTTATGATGGACAGACTGTATATGTTGCTTTAGACTCAGACCTCTGAACTCATATTATTAATTTCTAAAGATGATATACCAGATACTAGAAGCTTGTTTGCTACAGTCACTTAATTGATCTTTCTGCAGAATAATTTGAAAGCCTCATTTTTTCTGCTTTTTAATACAAAATAAAAATAAATTCTGCTCTAACGAAGTCCAATGAATGCCCAACAGCTGTAAGTGAAATCTTCTGCCTTCATTTGTGTACAAGTGATTTGTTTGCTCGGCGCAAACATGGTTGTCTAGCTCTGCTGACTTTCTTGGGGGGGAAATGGTTTACTGCTGGTAGTGTTAATGTCGCAGGAAGAAACATGCTGACCTCTTGGGAATCAGAGCAGTGTTTGTAAGAGTGATGGGCTAAATGCCATGTGGAGTTTTTCTGTTATGCTGTAACACTAACTATACAGCTCAGTGCATTCCTTTATTTTAGCCTTGTAAGGTTTTGTTTGTGCAGGGTGAGACTTTGAAGGCAGCCCTGGTTTGATTAGGGGGGAATAGTCTGCAGAAACTTTTAGACAATTTAAACCACAGGTGGTCATTATTTTGATAGGTTTGGTAATGTTTATGAGTTTTGTGTCTAATGTGTGTTTTTTCTCATCCCTTCCAGTCCAACGGGCACATCTCTCTGGGTGGGGGTGACCACTACCAAGAAAGGCTGTCAAGATTAGAAGGTGACAAGGAGTCTCTGGTGCTTCAGGTATCTTTTCAACAACACATCATACATCAGCAAAATGTAGATATTAATGAATGAATCAATCAAATGTATCTGTATAGCACATTTTTGCAACAAGGTAGTTCAAAGTGCTCTATATCATAAAAACACAAACATAAAAAATACAGAACAGAGCCAAGAATTGAGAAACCAGTAACATACCTTACAGTTTGTCACGTCTCATCATCAAAATCATCAACACACATCAAATATGTTGGTCAGTGTCCCATTTACTGTGGTTCAAAAGCAACACTAAACAGATGGGGGCTTAGTCTAGACTTAAAGGAGCTCAGTGTTTCAGCTGTCTTGCAGTTTTCTGGAAGTTTGTTCTGGATTTGTGCTGTGTGGAAGCTGAATGCTGCTTCTCCATGTTTGGTTCTGTTTCTGGAGATGCAGAGACATTTAATGTGTCATATTTATCAATTCATTTCTAAATAATCAGAACCGTTAAATTGCTGGCTGCAAGTTTGTGCTTTGAAATCAACAACATGGTTTGCAAAAGCATCAGCTGAGTTTAATTGCTGTAACAAAGTGTGTCAGTGTTTAGCATGTTTTATGAGTCTTATTCTAAACTGGCTTTGTGCTGTGCTGAGCAGGATCGATAACTTTTACCCAGTAATACGAAAACATCGAACTTGATTTTTAAATGTTGAAAAGCTCATGTTAGGTTAAAATCACAGTGCTGGTCTTTAACTGAAGGGTTCTCTCTTTTAACCCTTCAAACTGGGCAAATGTGTTATTAGGGGTCAAAGTCGGACTGCGTTGCACTTGAAATTTTATAGAACATCAAATATTCCATCAAAGCAGTCCTCTGTTGGCTTCATGCAGGTGAGTGTGCTGACTGACCAGGTGGAGGCGCAGGGAGAGAAGATTCGTGATCTGGACATCTGCTTGGATGAGCACAGGGAGAAACTCAATGCCACAGAGGAGATGCTGCAGCAGGTGTGTGTCTGTGTTTATTTTTCACCATGTAATGAAACCCAGACTCAAACTAACCACAGAAGAACCAAACAGAACTGAATTTATATGTGCAGCACAGGCATGTTGTTTTGAATCAGAATTTTTCCTGTATTTATCGTCGTAGGAGCTCCTGTGCAGAACGGCTCTGGAGACGCAGAAACTCGAGCTGATGTCTGAAGTGTCCAACCTCAAGTTGAAGCTCAACTCTTTGGACAAGGACAGACTGGACTTTGACCGATTTAGGGACAGTGAGGTTAGTGAGCTACATTTAAAGTTGAAATATGGATTTTAGCTCTGAATCTAATCCATTTTTTATTTTTATTTTTGCCTTGCTTTGTATAATGACCTTCACGGAGTCATTATGCATTTTTATTACCATCTTATTCTAGAAATACTTACAGTGACACTGAGTCTTGCACAGAACATAATGGTGGAGACTGTCAAATTTAAGTTTTTGGATTTATTGCCTTTTGACTAACGGCTCTGTAAACATTTAAAATATGTTTATTGGAGATTGGGAGATCCCTGCTAACAGATCAAATTTGCAGAAGGCTTGGATAGCTTTCAAACCCATCATGATGTTGTTGTTTCATCGCGGTTGTCTCTTCCACCCCACTGTGGAACAAAAAGCTGCTGACAGTTTTCCGCCTCACCGCTCATAAATCACAGCTTCCTGTTAGTTTATCTCTGCTGCTGTTTTGGACTCTTCACTATGAGGAATTTCTTCCAAACGCATCTGCAGTCGCTTGCAGAATTTGTTTAGACTTTATTATACAAATATTGCGTTTGGTTCTTTTTCTATAATTTTCCTACTTGCGAGATAACTCATAAACACAATGCTCTATTTTTTTAAATTTATAGTTTCACTCAAAGTTTTTATAAGGAATAATAAGATTGTACTAGCTTACAGCTGTTATTTTGACCGTTATTTTGTAAGTTTTCTCCTCTGTGTTTTGTTTTATTATGAAAAATAAAGTCAACAAGCAAACAGACCAAACTCACTCTTTTGTATCTTATGATGTTTTTAGTCTAATGACTGTGTTGTTGTTGTTGTTGTTTTTTTTGTAGCATACTCAATTTTCAGCTGTGGTTGAGCAAGTGCACAAGATGTATGTAAAAAAAAAAAAAATAAAATAAGATATTAATGTGTAATATTGTTTGACCTCTGCAGGATTTAATTCTTGAAATTAATGAACTTCGGTACAGACTGACAGAGCTGGACAGTGAAAAACTGCAGTACGAAAAGAAACTTAAGTCCACAAAGGTGAGTTGATGTCAGACTCTGGTGTTTTAATCAGCGAAATCATTTTTGAAATAAAACTGAGATGAATTTGAAAAACCACAACTTTGTTCAACCAGATTTAAATAACCTCTTAAGTCAAATCTATAGAAGTGTTTAATCGTCTAAAATCCGTCATAATGTTGCAAAACCCACTATCCTACGATACGTTTTACAGCCACAGCTCTTTAGTGTTTGACACATGTCAAAGCCTTTCAGCTAGAACATGGCAGTGCCAGTCTGTTGTCATGGACTTACTTTGTGGGCTTTAACTTGTCTTACCACGTTAGCTGTGATCCTAATGATGAAACTGTCGTACTTAGAATATCTGTGCTTATTTTTTCTCGTTTTCTCTGCTGTCTTGATCGTTTCTGTTCTTTTCTTTTTTTTTTTTTTTTTTTTTCTTTGTTTCACTTGTCTTTCTACTACTAGTCCGTTATGGCTAAGCTTTCTAGCATGAAAATCAAAATGGGCCAGATGCAGTATGAGAAACAGAGGAAGGAGCACAAACTCCAATCTCTGAAGGTTGGCTTTTCTCAGGCTGAATGTGGTGCTTGCTGTATGATTATGGTTTTTGACCTCTCCCTTTGGCTCTTTTTTTTTTCTTTCTTTCTTTTTAACAGCAGCAAAAATAAATATCCTAAGTTCTTTAGGTTTCTAATTTTTTTTTTCTTTTTTTTTTGGTAACCTGATGTTAATCTTTTGTGCCACACATTCTCTTTAGCAGTGCAATAAAAATAACCTAGAAAGTTAAGTGCATCTATAAATATAGCTTCCTCCAGTCTGCAGAGCAGTCGTGTCAGCAAACATTTGTTCAAACCACAGGTATGCTGTTAATGTTAAGTTTTTGTAGTGTTTCTTTTTCTCCTTCTACACTTGTCTGTATGTTTCTCTTTCTCCTAAGCTGTTACTTACAATTTGGTTTATTTATTCTGTGCTTGATTTCCCTTCATCATTGTTTTAGTTTTATCTTGTGCTTTGGTTCTTCAAGACATCTGTGCATGCTGCCCACCTCACACACACATCACCCTCTGAGCAGGTGTGGCTTGCGTGCCCCTGTGCCACGTCGGCATCTGTGTACCTTTGTGTTGTTGTTTGTTGGTCTTGTTGGGTTGGGGAAGGGGACCTACTCTCACTCTTGTCCTCTTTTGGACAGGAGGAGTTGTTGTCTTTGAGGAGGCAGCTGGAGGGCAAAGATGGTGAAATGAGGCGACTACAGGATGACACGGTCTTCAAACCTGCTGCCACAAGTAGCCCGGATGGCCTAGAAAGAGGTGGGGAACATAACCAATCACGAGCCTCGCTGAAAGCTGAGCATTCTTCAAGTTCAGATCTCTCATATCCGATATCAGTGATATTTAGCGCTAAATTCTACGCAGTTCTTGTAATATTTTTTTCCCCCCATCCTGTGTAGTGTCTCATCCAGATGAAACGCTTAGAAAGAGGCTGAAAGAAAAGCGTAAGGGGGTCTCATCCTTTTTATTGCCACACTTCAGTACTGCACCCACCCCAGTCCATGTTGCATGAACGAGCATGAGCCATCTGAACTCTGCTTGTCCATTATAACTCATTGAAGTGCAAATAGCTCTCCACGCTGCACCATGTCCTAAATAAACTGAAGTTTTCGTCATCTCTCTCGCTGTGTTTTTAATGTTCAACCTAAAAAAAGCAGCAAGAACGGTTGGCTCTGTGTTTTCACCAGGAATGAGGAATTCAGTGCTGTTATAACCATTCAAGCTGTACATCCATCCCTCTTATGTTCTCCAACAAAAATCACCCCATTTACCCATCATGCCTCTCCTCAAAATCCTTTTAAGCCTTCCTTACTCACACCAGCAGCTGATGTTTCTCCTGCTAACCTCTGTTATCATATCTCATGTTGTCTGCCTGTATCTTTGTCCCATCTGTTCCTGTTCCTCTCAGTCATATTTAGTTTTAAAAAATATATAAATTGCATTGAACAATTTCATTTTCCTCAGCAGACACACTCCCTATGGAAAGCTCTACAAATCAACGTAAAATTTACTGGAACTGGGAGATATTAGTCCCGACACTAAACATACTACAGTTTATATAATAAGACGATGCAGAAGAGGAATACACAAACCTTAAACAATCTGCCTTGTTGATAGAAGATCAGGAATTTTTTCTAGATTTTTTTAGCAGTTCTACATTTGGAAAACACAGTGGATCTAAAGATCAGATCAAGTACAAGCAAAGCACGTATAGAGCAAATCTGACTCTTCTATGGTCACCTGGCGTGCAGATTTGCCAGTCTTTGATCCAGATCAGCTTTTTAAAACATGTTTTTATCATCAGCCAGCGTTACCTTCCTCTTACTCCTTTAAGATCTAAACTAGGTTTTAAGTTTTGGTAGTAATTACAAAAGGTTTATTAGATGTTTCCTTGCCTTTAGATAATTTTTTTTAATTACCTTTTTTTTTTCTTTTTTTGCCCATTTGCTGAAAATAAGCCTAAAATGATAAATGGTGATTATCGGTGATGCTGATCACAAATATCTTATAGAACCGTGTGTTGGAGTGTGTGTTCTGACAAATGGAAATGTTCTCACAAAGTTAAATCATTGCAATCGTGATTTGTCACTGGAGTGACTGTAATTGTGCAGCCTGAGTGGGCTCATTGTGTTTGTTATCCCAGCTTCTTTCTACTTTCAGGCTTTTTATGCATCCCAAAAATGTGTCTTTGTCAGAGCTCTCTTGTGCAGCGCTTTAAATCATTCTTGTCCTCACCAGATGTGGAAGTGCAAAGAATGAAAAAGGCGGTTGAATCACTAATGGCAGCAAATGAAGAAAAGGTCTGTTTGGCAACAATTTTCTAATCTTCTGATGGAAAAAGAACTGTTTTTAATTCTCAGTGTTGCATTTTCCTGTGCAGGATCGTAAGATAGAGGAGCTCAAACAGTCGCTTTTGCGGTACAAGAAAGTTCAAGACATGGTGATGTCGGTACAAGGGAAGAAAGGTTAGACTTTGCACCTACAGATGAATGTTCTAGTAAATTAAAATATCCTTTCACCAAAATTGTACAGTTTTGATGACTGCTAGGTTCTTTTTTTCCCCTCAATTTCTTGGGTTATGTAATTCTGTTTTTCAGATGCAGCATTTTTGTTTCATTTATTCAATAATTCTTAATATGCGATTGTTCTGGCAGAGGGTTACGACTGGTAACTGACAACATTAATCACGTTTCTCTTGTTATACGTCTTACTAAGTGAAGCTATGTGTCACTTCAGAGAAAACCGAGCGGCTTGATAGTCCCGGCGATGGATCCAGTCTGCTCTTGTCTGGCAGCTCTGGTTCTGTGGAATCTGAAAAACAAGACTTTACAGATGCTGAACAGCTGCAAACAAAGAAGCCAGATGAGGTTTGTCGAAGAAAATACAATGTATGTTTGTGTTTTGGTTTCTTCGGATAAAGACTGGGTGTATTTTGAGAAACTCGGTGTTATTAGTTGGGAAGATCAAATTGTTTAGCGTGCTTTCACCTTTTTATTTTTCCCAACTGTGAATTTAAATAAATTCAAAACAAATCTCAGTAATAATCTAATGTTATAACCATGTCTCTTTTACGTTTGCCTTTTTTTCTCTGTTTAATTCACAATCAGCCGGAAAGACTCAGTGGACTGAGTGAAGACTCGTCGCCCTCTCCCAGCCCAGCGGATCCGGTTCGACTATCAGAGCACGCACAAACAGAAGGCCAAAGGTCAAATAGTTAAAGATTGCTTCTCATATGTGTTCCTACCACAAGTTAGTCCTGTTGTTTCTGTGGAGATACTTGGTAGTTTATGTAGGATTGCCACACATCTACCTACTAAATGCAACACTGGAAGCTCTATATGTTTCCAGTCTTGTTGATGACACTGGCTGGCACATTCAGTGCACTAAATTGTGACGTTATCGCACGTTTGATTTAAGAAAGTCATTGTCTTCTGACAATGTTTCCTGTCACACTCCAGTTCTCTGCGGACACAATGGTGCTTTCATCAGTGCAAGGCGTTGTGCTAGTTGCTCAAGTGAGAGGAAATCTGAGTACTTGTGGCAGAGAGTCTCGTCACTAAAAACCACTTTGGTTTTGGAAGAAACTTTTTCATTACAAGAAGGGAAATGCAAAACAAAACAAAAATCTTATTTTGATATCACAGCAAACTAAATGCAAATCTATTGTTATTAAATATGCATTAATGCATATTAATATGTAAACTTTATACAAGTAATGAATAGTATTAAGTTGAAATGTTGAAATGAAGTTCTAGTTGCAGCTTTTTTCTTTGCAATCTTCATTGGATGTATGAAAGAAAATATAGAACAACAACTTCCAGTAAAACAAGTAAAAATGTCCCTTTTGTGTTGATTCCAGTAATCAAGAACTGAGCAAAAATGATGGCCAGGTCCAGTCAGAGGACAGCAACAATGAAATGGTAAGGAAAGGGAGATTATTAATGGATTATAAATGGAGGAGAATTCTGATTATGAGTTTGTGTATATAATTATTCCCCAGTCTACAAGTGAAGAAAACGACAAAATTAGCGAAAAGCCGCCTATGAATCCCTCTGCCACCTTGCCTGCCTCCGTCGTAGATGACAGCTTTGGCTCCAGAAAGGCTCGCTCGTCTTTTGGGAAAGGTTTCTTCAAGATCCGCGGAGGGAAGAAAACATCCAGCAGCCCTAACCTCGGTGGGAGAAATCTCCACTTTGTCTAAATATAAGTCCTGTTGTCATGTGTGACCTGAAACTATTCACTGCAGGGTGAGATTTTCTTTTTCCAAAGCCACACCCTGGCTGGGAGTGCATTACATGAACCAAGACCATAATTTGCTGCCTACACCAACTGTGGTCCTCATTTAAATATGGAAGTCAGTTTCCTTGGCACTGTTTGCCATTTGTCCTGTCTGTGTCCCTTTTTGTTTTGTGTCTTTGTCCCACCTCCCCGTCCTGTTATTATTCCAATCGTAATTTCTGCCCTTTTGTTTTTTTTTTTTTTTTTTTTTTTTTTTTTTGGACGCTGTCCTGTGTCATCTGCTCTTTGTAACACATGAAGACCGCAGCAGGAGTGCAAGTGCGCCTATGCTAGGTACAGTAAAGTCTACATGTCCCTGTAGGGTGGTAGTTCTCTGGCAGAAAACTACAAAACATCCCTTTCATTCTTTGTCTGTTTGCTTCTCTTCATTTTGTACCTTTTCATGCTCCAGCACCTGATCGTTTTAACATCCAAAGCCTTCTCCTTCGTTGCACAAACCAGTCCATGCACTCTGTGTATGTTGAGCTCCTCTGTGTCTGCATGAAGTAGAGTGCTCATTTTTATCAAAAACACCAGAAACTTGTCAAAGAAAAACACTCATTTGGATAAAAGTGCTCCCTCTTATAATTTGAAACAATTAATGACTTGAGCTTTTATTCCAGTTAACAGTCGGACATCATCATGCCTGATGCATGCCTGCTAGAGAGCCTCTATCTTTACTGCCCCCTGTCATGGCCCCTCAGTTTATCCACGTCTTGGAGTCATCATGCCGTTTCCATGGCGCTTGTCCGGCCTCTGTGCAACAGCTGCATTTCCCCCTTTATCAATGTGTGCCTCTCACATGCTTACGATGGCGTTGTGTGGGCATTTGTTTGTGCAGCTGAAACGGAGCGACAGGGCACCGACCATCTGGACCTCGCCGGCGTGCCACAGAGGTCATCCAACAGCGACAGCACACACACACTTCCTACAACCCCGGAAAGCAGGAAGAAATCTAAAGGCATAAAGAAACTCTTTGGGAAGTGAGTGGGAAAAGAACAAAATCTTGCATTGTTGATATTTTGCTTTGGTATTTAGGCACAAAATTTATAATCTGCAGGCTTAAGCGGAGTCAGTCGACCACATTTAACCTGGATGACAACCTCCCAGAGGGAGAGTTCAAGCGGGGCGGAGTTCGAGCCACAGCGGGACCCAGACTGGGTTGGTCTCGTGATTTCCAGCGAGTCAACAAGTGAGTCAGTGCATTCAGCGTAAAGAAAGAAAGCCAGATTGTGGTTTCCTTGTTTTCACTCTATTGTATGATGACTTGCAGACATAATGAATTGAAGAATAACAAAGACATGAAAATAAGTGCAGCCTGTTTCACAATGGGAATGATGCTCATTCATTATCTTTTCCTAGTGAACGAATGTCCCGTAGGTTTTATGGTTCACTCAGGAAGAGTCTTTGCTCTCCTGCTCATTTCAGCTGGATTATATCCGAGTGAACCCAGAATAATAAACTGGTTTCTACAAATACTGACTTGTTCTACTATTCGGCCTCTATGAAAACCACACTTATTGTGACTAAGGCTCTTGCACAAACTATCTCTTACAGGTTGAGCAGAGTATTATTGGTGTCATTTTGTAATAAATGACTATTACAAAAAAAATATTAGTAATTTGAAAAGAATATAAAAATCTAGCTATTAAGTACAGTAACTGGCTTAATAGAGACGTAAAGCATTTTGTATTCAAATGAAAATAAATTCTTGTAGCTTCTGAGCGCTGCTGAACTGACAGACCCCACACAGTTTGATCTGTTGCACCTCCTTCGTAGTGAAGTGGACGCTCCGTTTGCACGCTGGTCAAAGGATCAGGTCTGTGACTGGCTGCAGGAGCAGGGCTTGGGCCTTTACGTCAACATGGCCCGTGTGTGGATCCACTCGGGCCAGACTCTGCTGCAGGCGTCGCAGCAAGACCTGGAGAGGGTGAGACGTGGCAGAGTAGTTTGATGAGTTGTCGGATCAAATGTTGATCTGACAGAACTTGGTTTGTAGTAAATCCAAGGATGCCGGCTCCTCATTTGTGATCTCATGGATGTTTAGGAGCTGGGCATCAAGCAGCCGCTGCACAGAAAGAAGCTGCAACTCGCTCTGCAGGCCCTCGGCTCAGAGGAGGAGGATAATAAGGGAAAGCTGGACTACAACTGGGTGACTAGTAAGTCAAGTTATGTGTTTTTATTGTAGGTTTTTATTTTAAAAATGTCTTCTTTACATTCAAGTTTTACTTTATTATATGCTGTGGTTGCATAAATAATGTATTTATTGTCCGTTTCCTGTCAGGGTGGTTGGACGACATCGGTCTTCCTCAGTATAAAAGCCAGTTTGATGAAGCCAGAGTTGATGGTCGAATGCTTCACTACATGACAGTGGTGAGTTTATGTGACAGATTTTACTTTGCTGAAATGAGGGACTTTGAGGACTCCAACTCTCTCAGTGGAGGATTTGTTCCACTGGATCAAAACTGTGGCAAAACAATTTATTCGACCCGATTAAATTACAGCAGACAAAGCTGTAATTTCAAGAATGCACCACAGATGGCGCTCCTGCTGCCTCATATTGATATGCCTTGATGTTTTCGTGCATGAGTGACATAACGATTTTATTATCTAGGGAGTAGATTTGTAACACATGAAGAGTGTTTGAATTTGATTTTGCGACAGCTACAAGAGCCTGACATTTTATAGAGGCTGCTGCTGTTGAATTCTTCTGTAGCTGGTGTTGCATTTCCATGTTGTTTTATTTGAAAGCTCAAACTTACAAACTAATAGGTTTATAAACCGTACTGATCCGTTGGTTTCTTTGTCCGTTAGGACGACCTGCTCTCCCTGAAAGTGGGAAGCGTCCTGCATCACCTCAGCATCAAGAGAGCAATTCAGGTTCTTCGACTCAACAACTATGAGCCCAACTGTTTGCGCCGCAGGCCGTCAGATGAGGTACACGTCGCAGGCTAACGTTACCTATAAACGAGGAGACGGGCTGAATAAACTCTTTTTAGTCAGAAAAGAATCTTTATGAGGATAAAGAGAATGCAGTGAAGCATCTAAACAACAATAGGTTTTTTTTGTTTTGAATAAACTGTTTTTGATATTAATTTGAAAAATACAGCAACATTATCACTTCTGTATAATATTGTTATGATTGTGTTCGGAGTTGAAGCAGTGAGATTGCCTGCTATTTAAAAGCAATAGATACGAGTTGGACTTTTATTTGGAATATTTGATATAAAATGTATGAAAATAAATATAAAAATATTTAAATGGTGCAAAATTGTACAACATTGCACAAGGGAATTTGAAGCAGCAATATTTATGCAATCAACATTCTTTGTTTTTTTTTTTTTTTGTGCAATGTCTGGGTCAGTTTCCATGTTGTCTCTCTCCTGGGTTTTTTCTTCTCATGCACATCTGTAAATGAACATCCATGTTGGTTTCTAGTTTATTTATGTTGTCTCTGCATGTGGGTTGCAGAACAACATTTCACCTGCAGAGATCTCCCAGTGGACCAACCACAGGGTGATGGAGTGGCTTCGATCCGTCGACCTCGCCGAGTACGCTCCCAACCTCAGAGGCAGCGGTGTCCACGGAGGCCTGATGGTGAGGAACTCTGACTTCCCTTTGCTGCGCGAGGCAGGAAATGACCTCTGCCCTGTCCACTCCCAACACGTGTTCATCTGTTCAGGTTCTGGAGCCCCGGTTCAATGTGGAGACCATGGCTCTGCTGCTGAACATCCCCCCTAATAAGACTCTGCTGCGTCGCCACCTGGCCACACACTTCAGTCTGTTGATTGGCTCAGAGGCCCAGCAGCTCAAACAGGAGTGTCTGGAGAACCCAGACTACACTTTGCTCACTGCCACCACTAAAGTCAAGGTTTGTTTTGTTCACGTGGTTGTGTTTGGAGAGCTGGAATAAGTTCAAACTTTGCTCATTTTTATTATTTTTGTTTCATCCCAGCCAAGGAAGCTGTCATTTGGTAACTTTGGGATGAGGAAGAAGAAGCAGGAGGAAAATGAGGAGTATGTGTGCCCAATGGATGTGGAGATGCCAAAAGGTCGAAGCTTCCAGAAAGGCTTTGAGCTCCAGATCTATGAGGACGACCTGGACAGGCTGGAGCAGGTGAGCTCCTGACACTAAGATTTTCTGTTTCATTCATTTTTTTTAAATTGAATTTTAAATTCAAAGTTGATTTAAGACAAGTGAACATCTGTCTGAGAACAACGGCTGTTCTCAGACTCATCATAAACAAGACGCTGTATTCATGTCATGGGATTTGGTCAGGCTGTGTTTAGTTCCCTCAATGTAAGTTGAGCGTCTCTGTGTGCAGATGGAGGACTCTGAGGGGACGGTGAGACAAATCGGGGCCTTCTCTGAGGGAATCCAGAACCTGACGGTAAGTCCAGGAACTTCCACAGGAATCAAAAGTGATCCTTCATTAAGGAGCTTCTGGTGTGATGTCTCCATCTGCCCTGTGTTTTTCCAGAGCATGCTGAAAGATGATGAATTCTTTAAAGAGATGTCGAACTCTCCGAACCCCAGCGTAACGGATGAGGAATCCAACGCGTGAGAGCGCCTGGGTCAGACCTGGTCCTGCTGTAAATGAAACTCTGGGCCAACCCTCCTCTCCTGCACGCTGCACCAGTAAACCCAGCTAATGACCCACATTTCCTTTTAGTGTTAAAGAGCCAAAAGTGTTGCAGCTTCCTCAGTTATACGGAGCGTCATGGCGAGAGCCTTTCAGTCCATTCGTCACAATTACTGATGTCCGAGGGAACACATAGGATGACACCACTGTTTTCCTGCCAGCTGGTTTCTGGAAATATTTTGTACTCTGATATAGAAACTCTGTTTTGATTCTGAGAGCGTCAACCAGCAAGAAAAGGCCATGAAAATATGATTTTATATATTTTAATATATGACTTTTAGTTGCCTTCTGACTTTAAAAATTGAAAGAAAGACGTGGACTTTGCTGAACCGAAGAAGTAATGCTGAACATAGGTCTAAAACAATAACTGCAGCTGCTATGTTTGTTTGTTTTTTCTACACAACTAAACCTTGCTGATTAAACGATATTGGTCTTGTATTTTATCTATTTTATGAAGATTTGTATGCTCATGCATTTGCACATACATTACATTCGAATTACCCAGTCTGAAGATCATATTATGATGCATGATGTCTGAATTCAACACGTTTGTATTTTACTCTTCATCCTGGAAGGATTTTGGAAACTTGTTGGGTTGTTCCTGCGACCATGTACTCTGAGAAAATATCATTTTTCTGTTTAAATATTGTAATTTGATTCTTTATTATATCATAAGATATACATTTCTAAACTCAGTTATTGAGCTCAATAGACTAATTTAAGTCGACCTACGTTTTGTTCCAGGGGACAAAATAAACTACCAAAAACTGAAAGTGTTGCTTATTTTTCCTGACAACCAAAATATCGAATTACATTTTTTTTTATCTTAAAAACTTTTTAAAGGCTTTCAAGTTGTAGAATGTGATTTATATCAATTTGCTGTCATTGTAAAGCAGTGAACTACAGAAAGGCATGCTTATCTGGGCTCTTCACTCAGACTAGTGCAAATAAGTAAATGGATGCAGAGAAAATGTGTAGCGAATTGTCAGATACCTCTGGAATCCAGAGATTGGTTTATCAAAAACAATCTGAGTAAATTCTTCTAATCATGGAATTATCCTGTAGCACATCTCAAATGGGAAGCAAATGAGACTTTTATCACAAAGCTGACATGAAAACTAATAATTGCCAAAGCTGTTCACTAACAGAAATAAGAACGAGCCAGGTGGTAATTATACTAATTGATTTTAAATTATGCAAAAACGGCATGTTGCATAAAGAGCATGAAACTAACTACTTATAGAAATTCAGAAAAATGGACATTCAGAGAATTATTAGCTGAACAAAGTGTTTGATGTTTATCAGTTGTTTTCTGGAAATTAAAGTTTTTATTGATGGCTTGGAGTTTTGAAATATCTGAATTAGCTTTGAGACAAATTTGGGTCAAGAGGGGGGAAAAAATTAAGGCGATCCACCTTTGATCAGTCAGAATCTAACCAGAACTGCTACAGACAGAACAGAACAGAAATAGCTGCTACTATTGGATCAGCTGACTGTTTACGTTCTGGGACCGACTTTGGTTTCAGATCCAGGCTCCGTCTGCTCTGCTGGCTGGAGGAATCGTTGGCCTCGGCTCTAAAAGCTGTTCTCTCAGCCCAGGTGTGCAGGTCAAACTGCAGATCTTGTTGAATTCCTCCCTTCCAAGCTGTAAACGGCACAAAAACTAATCCTGCTGGATAATTTGAAGACATAAATAAGCTATCACGTTACAAAACAAAACTAAGAATCGTTTTAAATGTACCTTAGTGATTCATAGCCATCTATGATGCAGTTTATTTAATTGCCTTGTAAGTGTAAATTCTTAGTTCCAATTTGGTAAAATGCAACATAAATTGATTGATGGAATCCAACGTGATGCATGCATGCATGACAACATAGACATTGTAAACTATGAAATTAAACACATGCACCGCCTCACACTGAGAGGACACAACAACCAGAAGCCGCAGCAGAATCGCAGGAGATGTATTTAGGTAGTACTACTGGAAATTTAGGTCCGGTTAAAATAAAAGAAGTAGAATGCTGCAGCTTTCTGATACGTATCATTTGAGGAACAGGGTCAGAAGATTCACACTTAAAAGGACAGAAAAATAGTCATGCTGGTGTAAATAAAGCCTCAAGTCATTAAAGCTTGTCCTCTTGTCTCTTAGATGGGGGAGGGTTTTGTACTCCAGCCCTCTCCCTCTTACTGGTACCACTGGGATCGGTTGCAGTTGTAGTTTAGTTCTGTTATAATTTGATCTGAGCGTGTCCCATTAAGACCCAAAGGCACTGTTTTGGTAAAAGAGTATATAATATCTGTCTGATGTAGGCCAACAATCTCATGTGAAAGTGGATATTAAACCTCAGAGACAGAGAGAGAGAGAGAAACCCATATCCTGAAGCAGAGCGCCCCCTGGTGGTTACACATTACTCCCCCTCTGAAAAAAATAACGTTCACGTCCAGATTCCTCACTAAACCCCTGCGGAGTGTTAGATACTGGGAGGAAGCTGGACTCAGTCAAACATTAGTGAACGCTCTGCTGTAGTGTGAACTGTAGTAGTGAAGAGTTTCTGGCACCATGGCTGTAAGGTCTGTATAAATATGTATTTTCCCTCCTTTTAAACTTCATTGCTGCAAAAAATATTAAGTTTTAAACCAAGAGCGTTGACTGAAGCTGTGTGAAATGCAGGCTTTGTGGATTCCTCCTGCTTGCGGTTCTTGTCCGTGGACTTCATGCATCAAGGTAAAAATCAATGAAAGCATGAGCACATTTCTCATGCATTTGTTTTAGTTTGACTCAGATTTTTATGTATTTCTGTGACAGGCCAGCTGTAAACCAGGAGTTATCCAACCTTTTCAACGAGCTCTGGAGGCTGGATGTGAACCGCATGAAGCCTGGGATAGACTACACTATCTCTGTTCAGGTGAGGAGCTTCTTCCTACGATCACAAAGCTTTCCTGGTTGTCTTTGAAACTCTCTGTGTCTCACCTCTGCAGGGCAGAGCGGGATATGTGAACCAGGGCAGCCATGTTGTCCTGGATCACGCCTCACTGCCTCTGTTCTCCAACGTTAACGAGAACAAACTGAGGAACATAACCACTTTCTCTCGTGAGTGTCCCATGCAGAGCCCTCTGCATCTCTGAGCTGATGTGAAGATGCAGCACATTTTGCTTTAATGAATTACATTTCTGTGCCCTTGCAGTCTTCATGAAACTCCTGGACAACTATGAGCGTTCGACAGGCATCACAGAGCGAGTCACTCCAGAGGAGCTGACGGAGATTAATCTGTTCCTGGATGCTGTTTTAGAGACACAAGTCATGAAGGTGTGTTCAGCCAGCTGGATTTAACAGCCCGTCCAAGTTATTAGTTACAACAGGTACAAGTTTGTTGTGTTTTCCAGATGCCTAAAGTTTCCCAGAGATTGAAGAAAACCTCTTTGTGTTTTTTGCTGTTTTGTGGTTTGAGGCTGCAGCTGTCTCTTCCTGTCCCTGCAGGAGCGAAACGCTGAACTTCATGGTGTTAGAGTGAAAAATAACAAACAGCTGAAACATCTGTGTGCGGCTGTGGAATGCAAACTTGCCTCCATGCTGTCCCCAAACAGGATTGCTGGAAATATTTGGACATTCAGTACTTAATCTGCAAAACTTTTGGCTCTGACGAGAGTTTAGATTCCCCTTTCTCTATAAGAGAGAGAAGAATGTGGTGTTTGCAATTATGGTCATGTTTTGATAAAATTAAACATTTGGGGTGAGAAAATATAGAACCAAATCACTGTCAGTTTACAGCTAATGGTACACAACAAAGCCAAGCAGCTATATTTAGATCTGGACTTTGACTGGGCCATCATAAGACACAAATAAGATTTTATCTAAGCGATATCTTTAGGATCATTGAACTTTCACCCTGTCTCAAATATTTCGCAGCCACCAGCCATCTTCCCATCACCTCTGACCTTCAGCTATGCTGTAAAGAAGAGTCTGAAAAAGTTCAAGGGGTGTGCGTATTTTTTTGGGGAGTTGATTTAATTAAGAATCTAAAAGTCTCAGTTCTGATCGTCACAAAACAAATACAACATAAGAAAATAAGATATTGATGAAGGTCTATCGGTTTTTACCTGTCAGATGCTTATGGTCTCACAAACAGATGAAGTTTTAGGATCCTGCACGGCCTCCTTTTGCATTAACGAATGTGATTTCTCCACAGCGTGCTCACCAGTACCTGGTGAGCAAAGGAAAGTCCAGCTCCGACTCCAGGCAGTTTAAGAATCAGCTCAACTTGATCTGGTTCCATCTTTACCACCGGCAGAGAAACACAGGGTGAGAGTCCAGAGAACGTCAACAGATGAGTCTATTTTTTATCTCAGTCTGTGAGACCGGTCTGGAAATGCTCCTTGTCTTTCACGGCAGCCCTGACTCTTGTGGATTTGAACACGTCTTTGTTGGAGAAACCAAATCTGGAACAGAAGTAATCGGCTTTCACAACTGGGTCCAGTTCTTCCTGCAGGAGAAAAACAGCCATTTGGACTACAAGGGCTACCAGGGCTACTCGGCCAGAGACCAGGACTTGGTAAGTTCACTGCATGTGGGAGACATGTGTGTCTGACCCGCTGTGACCTGTCGCTCCCTCCACAGCCTGACCAGGACGACCACGTCCTGAAGCTCCAGTTCAGCTGGCACGGTGTGGTGAAGCCCGTCGGCAGCGCCTTCATCGGCACCAGCCCCGAGTTTGAGATGGCCATTTTCACCGTCGTCTTCCTCATGAACACAGAGCGAAGCACCACGGTGCTGGTCAACATCGACCAGTGTCAGATGGAGCTGGTGGTCGTCAGAAAGGGCCGCTGCCTGGGGACGGCGTACCCCAATCTGCTCAGCAGCAACAGCAGACACGTCAGCCAGCACGCGCACTGACTCCAGCTGCGGCTCAAGCGGTCTTTACCCAAAGACAGGTGGTGAAATCTACGTCCAGCAGGAGAATCATAGTCTGTTCTGATTCTAACATGTATCTAAGGCTTTTAATGAAACAATTCTGATGGTGTGAATGGCGGAACAGGATTTATTTGAAAAAGTGTAACGTGTTAAGCTATATAAGAACCTTATATTAATCATCGCCATGAATAAAAGTAATCGTCAGTGTTGTAGTGATCCAAAAATATTAGTTCGTATAAAAAGAAACGCATTAACTGTATAAAATGTTCTTTTAAAGAGTGTTAAATCATTATTGTCTTTGTACTTAAGGACATTTGATCACCCTGTTGAAGTTTTTTGGTAGAAGCAATCAGATTTTATTATTTGAAATGTTCTGTTTTGCCTTCCTAACAAAGTTCCCATGACGTTTGGAAGAGAAGCCGGCCCACAGAGTCATAGGTCATCTACCGTACTGTAGCATCATGTAGCGTGATTTTTCAAACAAAATAAATACATTTATTATCCCTTTCTGTACAACAATCAAAGCACTCAGATGCTCATTAAACAAGGTGATTTATTTTACATCTGATCACTTTCTTCACTATGTGTAAAAAAAATACGAAAACTGGAGACTCATTCAACTTTTTAGTCAAAGTTGAGCATATTTTAAACTGATCACATGTTCAACTTTTCATTTCTAACTTTTAAATATCAAGTCACGTCTGCCTTACTTGGACAACATGTTGTCTTGTCTTTCCCATTTTGAAGAGGATTAGAGGAAATTTTTCTTAGCCCAGAGAAGCAGGAATAAACATTAGAACTAAAACCTAAACATATCTGCTTCATTTCATTCATTTTGTATTAATTGTTTTATGTGAAATAATTGTGATCTTTTCATTCTTGTTTTCCCCTTTAGAAAACATTTACTTCTAAATGTGGATTTGTTTCAAAGTAAATAAATGCATTCAAATTAAATGTTGGATTTTTCAATTATTTTCCAGTGTGAGCTCATGCGTTTGCAATGAAAGGGGTTTTCATTTCAAGGCTTTTTTTTTTTTAACCACTGGTGACTGGAAGGTGTAGTGAACTTATTTCTAGATTAAATGTATTGATACTTCTCACTTTAACAATCTGCTGCACCGTCCTATCATTCAAATGGCATTAGGCTAAAGATAAAAGAAGTTCCTGTGATGTCAACTGAGACATATTCATTGCGCTCTTCCTTTTTCTTTCCTGAAACGCAACTTCCGATGGTGAAAGTAAAAATGTTCTTGTTTCTTCAGTCAGCCATCATTATGTTTTACTGGGTCTACAATAAACAGAAAGTCTGAACTCTTCCTCTTGCTGACTGTAGATTTGTGATCCAACTACTTTTATCATCAGTCGCTTTAGATCACTGTTATATAGTTGGTTTGTTTCTAAATAAAATGCCTCTTCTTACCTTTCTGTTTTTTAAAAGTGATCTATATCTTCAGATTTTTTTCTTTTGCTGCTCATTTCATAATTTAAAGCGTGTTGTTTTCAGTTTTTACTCTGGCATACACATCCTTCTTTGCTTCAATTTTTTTTTTTAACTAATTTGATTTGAGAGCTGCTATTAAGATTGCCCCTAAATAAAATTTCTCAGACTGGGTAAGTAAGCACAGAAACCACTGCGTTTCCTTTGGAAAATGTGTTTGTGGATGTTTTTCTTTTATTTTATCAAGAAAATGGCATAGTTGGAAAAGGCGTTGTTGTATTTTATGGTTTTGTCTATGATGGTTGTCTTATGTTTGTCTATGTGTGTTTTTTATGATATAATGCATAATCATGTAAACTCAAAATACTTTTTTGCGGTGATTGTTGAAACTAATTGCCGAAACGTGTTTCAAACAACTCGTGGCAGAATTTGCGTTTTTGCAACAACGGGGGGCTGCACATTGCAATATGATAAAAGGATAAAACCGGTGGAATTAAAACGTAGAAGAAGAGTTCATTCGAAGCGGAACGCAGTCTTTAGTTCCGCCCACCTCGGAAGGGAAGTTTTAAGAAGTAACACAGTCGGGACGCATGTTGCAGAGACTTCCGATTCTTTGCTCCAGCTCGCATTTATTTCCAGTTTTATGTGCTTACTGGTGAAGAGCAGCGGTACTCATGGAGCTGCTGGGAGGAGAGTTTGGAGACATGACTCCTCAGGAGCTGGCGGCTCCTGTCAACACCGTGGCGGTGAGTTTGAGGACAGTGGGAGAGATGGGTTTCCACCACGAGCAGCAGGAGCGTGTGATGTTACTGGCAGAAAGAAGTCAAATTAGTTCACATCTGAACACGGTGTCAATCAAATATACATGATGAAGTTGAAGAAAATACTTTTCTAATATTTCTGGTTTATTTGACAGGAAAAGTGGAAATTGCTACCAGCCTTCCTGAAGGTAAATCACCACAACAACTGTATTAATACGACTTGGAAGCAATGACTATCTGCAGCCGTTTTAAATATTTTAATATTTAATTATTTAATTTATCTTCATATTTACACAGGCTATTATCTACATAAAAGTTTGAATCTTTTTTCTTTAATTACATTTCATATAATGTTTGATATTTGTCCATTACATGAATGTAAATTAAGTGTCCAGTTTGTGATGTACTACACGTTTTTTCTTGAGCTTTTTTCTTGAAAAACACGCACCCTGTTCTCTATCCCATTACTTAATGACCTCAGATCTATTCAGTTTAAATGTTAGTACATTATAAAAGTCTCAAATTAGTCAAATCAGTCATTTTGTGTTTTTCTTCTCCTCTTACAGTTAAATTAATTGACTATGTTATACTTTATTATTGATAATGGACCAGATTTATTTTTCTGCTCGTCTCCATCATCCCATTTGTTCTGCAGGTGAAAGGTTTGGTGAAGCAACACATCGACTCATTCAACTACTTCATCAATGTTGAGGTAAAATTAAACACAAAATGCTTATGTGTGTATTTATTTTATTGACAGCTGTGTTTATCCCACTCTGAGCTTAATTTGACTGTATTGCTTTTCCAGATTAAGAAAATCATGAAAGCGAATGAGAAAATAACCAGCGATGCTGATCCAATGTGGTACCTGAAGTAAGCCGGGTCCATCCACACGATTCCTGATTCAACCGCTGCGACTTTTAGCTGCAGATCTGATTTTTAAACTAAATAATTTCTGCTCAGGTACCTGAACATCTACGTTGGGATGCCTGATGTCGAGGAGAGCTTCAACGTAACCAGACCGGTTTCTCCTCATGAGGTTAGCACAATATTTAAATGACTAGTTTGTTGACAAATTCTTTAGTAGGATAAAGATATATTTAAAACATTTTTCCTGTTTTTTTTTTTTGTGGAGTTTTATCTTTAAAAAGTTGATATGTCATAATCTTGGTGTGCCTTAATTTGTGTGAAATACAAAAGGATTTTAGAAGCTGCCAATGACGCTTGAAGAGTTGATTTATGGTAATAAACCACAAAATATGTTTAATTGATTGAGAGATAGCGATCAGGCAGAACAATACAACCACCGACAGGTGAGATCAGTAACCCTGACTGTTTCCTCGTCATTGTCCCTGTTAGTGTTTGGGATAAATTAAGCAGCTGATGAGCGTTTTGTTGTAAAAGTGGATGTGATGGAAGCAGGAGAAAGCCAGAAGAAGCTGAGTGAGTTTGAGAGGAGTCGGATTGTAATAACTATTTCTCCAAAACAGCAGCTGTTGTGAGATTGTTACAAAAAGTGCTGAACAGTTTGAAGGAACTCTTGCTGGTAAACCGTATCCCATGTGTTTGGTCAGTGTCGCCTCAGAGACATGACCTACTCGGCGCCGATCACGGTGGACATCGAGTACACCCGCGGCAGCCAGAGGATCATCCGAAACGCTCTTCCGATTGGAAGGTGTGGGCTCTCTCTTTTCTGTCGCGGATTCGGCATGTTGAAATGTTTTCACGGACGTGTTGGATTCTGCTCTCGTCAGGATGCCGATCATGCTGCGAAGCTCCAACTGCGTTCTCACGGGAAAGACGCCCATGGAGTTCTCCAAGCTCAACGAGTGTCCTTTGGATCCAGGTGCGGCGTCGGTGCGGCCGTGTGGTGGGAACCGAGCTGAACAGAACTGACCGTAGGTTTGCTCCCTTTGCCTCGCAGGAGGTTATTTCATCGTAAAAGGCCAGGAGAAAGTCATCTTGATCCAGGAGCAGCTGTCCAAGAATCGGATCATCGTGGAGCAGGACAGGAAGGGAGCAGTTGGAGCCTCAGTCACCAGGTTAAAATATACCTGTGCCATCTTGCTAAACAAAAACCTCAGATCAGTACTTGGATTCAAATAAAACTAAAACTGCGTCTGAATACAAAGTTGAATATCATTGAAAAGTGAATCTCATTACACACACAGTGATATATTTCAAGTGTTTATTTCTATAAATTTGGTTGATTATGCTTTAAAGGTATTTATTTTCAGAAAATATAATAAATAGAACACAAATCCAATAAAACCTTCAGTGTGGTTGAAATAAAGTAAAGCTGCCAAACGGAGTTGGCCTCAATTTCTCACATTCAGTAATAAAAGAACTTTATTAGGTTTAGAGGGGATTACTTTTCACATGGGGTAAAGTTGGTTTGGGAAGCTTTATTTCTTCTAATAAATTAAGAAATCTTAACGGTGCCTTTTGTATTTACTCTTCTTTGACAAAAGATGTCAGCAACGTCTTTTCACATCTCTGCAGGTCTGGAGATATGAAAGGAAGAAGCTAAATGTAGAAGTTGTATCATTCCAGTCCTGGGGTTCTGGTTATTGCTTTTTTTTTTTTTTTTCAAAGCTAAATTCCTCATTCATAATCCCACTTTAATGTATTGGGTAATAAAATGAAAACATTGTTATAATTCGGTGTATAAGAGATTTGTAAGAGTTTGAGATTTGGACAGCGTAGGCGTATTTGAAATTTCTGTATTTTTGAACGTCTGATTAATTTAACGGTGAGAGCATGATTCATAAAAGCGCCGCCAATGCTGTAAAGCCTGATTTTTTTATTTTTATTTTATTTTATTTTTTTATTCCAGCTCCACTCATGAGAAGAAAAGCAGAACCAACATGATCGTGAAGCAAGGCCGCTTCTACCTGAGACACAACACGCTGTCTGAAGACGCTCCCATCGCCATAATATTCAAGGTAAAAATCAGGGTTTTAATGACACCGCTTGTCCAGTAGAGGGTGCTACAATAAAGCCTAATCATTTCTTGAACAATCTGTGGTTGTCACTTCAAGTTATCTTTCAAGCATGTTGTTTTCATGCTTCAAACGAGCCTTTGGCGTCATTAGTCTGTAGCTAAACAGCCTCCAGGCTTTGTGTTGACTGTGAAAATGTCAATGGACAGCTGGTGTCGTGATCTCCAGCCGCCTTCGGGAAAAACCTCCTCAAACATGTCACCTTGTGACAAGTTCCACACTCTTGCCGAATCGCTCGTTTATCCTGTGCGACTCTTTCCTCCAGCTCTCCGTCTCGTGTCCGCCGTGGGTTCAGGCGGACCGGTTCCCACAGCCTCACATTTCCATAAGCAAATGTCACACAAACTCCTGACTCCCCAGTTTCACCTCTCAAAGCTTTCCTTCTGGCTCCTTGTTTCAGACGTTATTCAAATTAACAAGGTCTTTCTCTTCTGAGGAAAAGTAAAACTCTACATTTTTAAATCCTTCATCAGCGCATACCGTTCTCCCCTCTTGCTTTCCTGCCTGCTTTGCACGCGCTCCCTGCAGGGCATGGGCGTAGAGAGCGACCAGGAGATCGTTCAGATGATCGGCACGGAGGAGCACGTCATGGCCAGCTTCGCTCCGAGCCTGGAGGAGTGTCAGAAAGCTCAGATCTTCACACAGACTCAGGTGATTCCTCTACGGTCCCGTGCAAATGCATTCACGCCCACATTCGTGCAGCAGCCATTTTACTTTTTTTTTTACAATATAATGTTGCATAGTTGTATCTCAATCAAGTGTATTTGTGGAGCAAATTTAAGTGACAAGGTGCTTCACATAATAAAAATACAAAATTACAGAGTCTTAAAGAAAACATCATACAGTCAACAACAGAGCAAACATTGCATTTTTGATGAAAGTGGCGAAATGTTTTTCACAACTTGAGGAACATTGTTGTTAAGTCGATAAAACATCCATTTTGACTCCTGATTTCCTCTCATTAGCCTGATCTGAAGATCCAAATATTTTCCCTCTGAAACACAAACACCTGCTGTCTGCTCAAAGAAGATATTCAGTTTTTCATTTGATGAAAGCTTTTTCCCTCCCCCCCTCACCCAGTTAAGTAACACTTTTCAGATCCTTTCAGAAGCCCCACGTGTTTTTCTTTAACAGCTAGAGATGAATGCAATCGGCCAATTTGTTTTTCATAAAGATTATGTTGTTAGCGGTTCCTCAGATGCATTGATGAGGGCATGTTTGGATCCTAGCAACCCCTTCGCCTCAGCCCTCATGCTTCTGTGCCTGCCAGCCTCTGTCACGTCTTTTCAGGGCATTCATTGGCTCTTTGTATTGTGCACAATGAGACCTAAATCTATATAATTAAAGGCAGATAAGGCTGAAGGAACAGCGTTATCAGATTATAGGTAATCTGCCTAAACTAAATGTGACTGTAATCTGTTTTTTTTTTGTTTGTTTTTGTTTTGAGAGATCAGATTCTGGAAAATGAGCAGCAGATTTTATCACATCGTGTTTGATTTCTCTAATTAGACAGTGAATTTTGTTTTAATGAGTCACTTCTTATATACTGAGTTGAGAAGCATTGGATTTACTGACCTCTGGCCTTCATTAACCTCCTGAGAGTAACTCAGGTGAGTAAATCTGTGAATTATTTGATTTATTTGTCTCCACTAGGAGTAGATAAATGTATTTTATAATTCTCAATTATCTTTTCTAGAAAATATATTCAGATTTGCATACAGATAATTTATCTGCTAATGAGGCCTGTAGAGCTAAAGTGAGCAGATCTGCCACGTTCCAGAGTTCAAGATTTAAGACCAAACTTTGCAGACTTCACTTTGACTTAGAGCATTTGTTGCATGTCTCCCTTCATCTTTTCCACTTTTTAATGTTTAATAAAGAAAAAAGTAATAATAAAACCAATTAAAAACATCATTTTGGATCAAACCAGGGCTGCTCACCTTTGGAAAAAATGCATAACTCAAATACTAACAAAGAAAAAAAAACTTTCTTTTGGTTTTACACAGAGAGCTTTAATCCAGGCTTATTTTACACTCATTCAAGTGTAATATAAACTTTTTCTTTTATTTATTTTTTACAGATGTGACAGTAATCAAAATCAGTATATATATATATATATATATATATATATATATATATATATATATATCACATTTATGTGTTTCAGATCATTTATCAAGTTTTATTCTTTTGAAATAATTTTTTTTAAAGAAAAATCTGCCCCAGTTGACTCCTGATTAACTGTGACTAGCCACACTTGACTCGCCACGTCCAGGCCTGATTACTGCCATTTTTTATTTTTTTAATGTGTGCAAAAGGACGATTCAGACTAATATCATTACCAGTGAGCTCAAAGGCTCATTTAGTAAAATTTGTAAAGGACGGAAAAAAGACAGTGTTTTATCTCCAAACTGAAAATTGAGCTTTTCACCTAATAAAATACCACCCTAATCCAAATACTTTCAATTTCAGTCAAAATAATCCATTACAATCAGATTTTAGTTACCGGTGTTTTAGGAGAGGAGGTGCAGCCGGTTGCACTGAGTCATTCATTTTGCAGTCGTCCCTCATGTAGAGCAGACATGTGGTGGCGGTGGGGAGAAACTACCACCTTTTATCAGGAATAACCTGCAACACAACCTGGGTCAGTATGAGCAGCCGTCTGCTGGGACCAGCAAGGGGTCCTGAAGAACAAGGTGGCAGCTATGGCTTCAGAAAAGAGGAATAAGTTTTTGATTCTTTATAAAAAATTAAAAAAAAGAGTCCTCATATGATAGCCGACAGCTCCTCTTTCTCCTCTTTGTGCTTCAGGCTCTGAGGTTTCTTGGGAATAAAGTCCGGCGGCAACGGATGTGGGGAGGCCCCAAGAAGACCAAGATGGAGGAGGCCAGAGAGCTGCTCGCCTCTCTCATCCTCACTCATGTTCCTGTATGTAAACGGCACCAAAATGTCAGGTTATTCGTGTTGTTTTGACCAAGTTAACCTTTGTGCGTCTCGTTTTCAGGTGAAAGAGTTTAACTTTCGGGCTAAATGCATTTACCTGGCTGTGATGGTCCGGAGGGTGATCCTGGCTCAAGGCGACAACAAAGTGGACGACAGAGATTATTACGGGAACAAGCGTCTGGAGTTGGCTGGACAGGTGAGACCTCGCTGTGAAACCTGTTCTGCAGGTGGTTTCATTACGCTTCATTAAAGCCTCCGTTTGGGTCGCCAGGTTTTATGCTCGGAGACAAAACCTTCAGCTCCGGAAGGTTCTCCAGCTCCGTTTGGACAACAGCGACTCCCTGTTGACCCTGTTGTTTACGTGCTTCTTAAATGAAAGGCGTTTGTTCCTTTCGATTTCCGGGAAAACAAAACGCTCTTATTAGTAATTGATTTGCGTCTGTGCTTCGGTGTGAATGGATCACAGGGCCGCGCCGGCTCTGATCTTTCACCTGCATCTTTGTTCCCGCCACCTTCCTTTTAATAAGCCTTTCATTACGTTTCCTCAGCTCTGTTTTTCTCCCCGTTTTGTTTTCGCACCTCCCTCCCCTTTTGTTTCTGCCTGGCTTTGTCAGGAGGGAGATATGCAGTGGCACCGAAATCCCAACGCTGTGGAAGCATGGGGATTTTTCAGCACCGCGACAATAGAACCGCTGCCTTGACTGGAGCGATTGAGCTAATCCGCGGCCTGGGCTCTGATAATGTAATTACTGCTGTCTTTAGGCCTTTAATTTCACCCCCCTCTCCCAACCTGCTCTGTGTAAGGAGCAGAGATGGGAGGAGGAGGCAGGGCCCTCTTTCAAAAGGAGGCTTACACATCAACGACGCCTGCAATCTCCTCGCTCTCCAATTATGGTTCCCTGACATTCAACTAATTGGCCCGGCTGCGCAATGGAAGCTTAATTTCTTTATTAATTTCAAGCAGCCTGTTTGTTTTGATATATGCTAATGCAAAGGATGTGGTTGGGGGGGCTGGGGGGTCGTGGCGAGACGCTGCCTCCGCCTGGCGGAGGAAGGATGAGGACCTGGGACGGAGGCCAGGTCGGGGTCATTTCTGAGCCGGCACACCTGGTTATTAAATCTGACGGGAACCTCGATGCTGATGTGATAGAATGACTCTGCTTGTCTGAAGTGATTGTTTTTTACTGCTGATAGCGATTTTTGCAAACGGTTCCAAGAGCGTAACGCCAAATAAGACGACTCCCCCCTTCCTCTTCCTCCAGCTGCTGTCTCTGCTGTTTGAGGATCTGTTTAAAAAGTTTAACGCCGAACTGAAGAAGATCGCAGACCAGATCATCCCCAAGCAGCGAGCCGCCCAGTTCGACGTGGTCAAACACATGAGGCAGGATCAGATCACCAACGGCATGGTCAACGCCATCTCCACAGTGAGTTTGGACAAAAAACGGAGGGGATGGGCAAAAGCGTTTCATTCTCTGAGATCTTTCTTCACATTTGCAAAGAACAGCAACACTTTCTATGAGTTAGACGATGCTGAAAATCCTGTTTGTTTTTGTTTCATAGTTGCTCTGTGTGAGAAAAGTGACTATCTTTTTGAGTCCTTACTGCCACTGAACACGGTTAACTTCACATATTATTCACTCAGTAACAGCATCCACACTGAAGAGTGCAACCTGGCGGCACCTCGTACTGTGTTCCCTCTTATTGGAAAATAATCAGTTTTGCTCTTTTCAGAGCTAAAAATCGACTTATTCTGCTCATCAGCTGATTTCTCCGAGTCGTGGTCGTTTCTCGTCATCAGGGGAACTGGTCTCTGAAGAGGTTCAAGATGGACCGTCAGGGCGTCACCCAGGTTCTGTCCCGTCTCTCCTACATTTCGGCTCTGGGGATGATGACCAGGATCTCCTCCCAGTTCGAGAAGACCAGGAAGGTCAGCGGGCCTCGTTCCCTGCAGCCGTCCCAGTGGGGAATGCTGTGTCCGTCCGACACTCCTGAGGGAGAGGTGAGAAAAAAAAATCCATCTGAAAACAACCCAGACATACCTTAACCTCTGACCCCTTTCTCGTCGGAGTGCATATAATGCTAATCACCGTTTGTTAGCACGGCTAGTTTGTAGCCCAGGATGTCTCTGGGTGTTCTAGCATAAAACATGTTGCTGCAGGCATAACTTTCCCCGTGATCCTGCAAGAATAAGTGGGTATCTACAATGAATTTCAGTCTTCAGATGTCTAAAGGTGGTAGAGGCGTAGTCTAAACCACTTCCTGCTCTCCCTGTAATCGTAAACAAACACGTAAACGGTGGTATTATCAGGTAGACTTGTAAAGATGAGCTCAGGCACACGTTTGAGGTTGTTCTCTGGGTGATCATCTTGGAAATGTTCATTTCTCTCCATCTTGCTTTGACCTGTGGCTCGGCAGGCCTGCGGTCTGGTGAAGAACCTGGCTCTGATGACGCACATCACCACAGACATGGAGGACGGGCCCATCATCAAACTGGCCTTCAACCTCGGCGTGGAGGACGTCAACTTGCTGTGCGGAGAGGAGCTCTCCTACCCGAGCGTCTTCCTCGTTTTCCTCAACGGTAAAACTTCTGCTGAGAAACTTGCAGGACCAGTGAGCAGGTTCTGAATAAACTCCAGCTGCTGCTGCCGCTGCTCCTTTAGATCCTTTGAAAGAAGCTCTAATCCAGCTGGTTTTAAATGCATTGCCTTTAAAATGAATTAAGTGTATTCCTTCCTGTTTAGTCAGAGGATGTAATTTTGTATTTTGCAGGGACGCTGATAAGTCTTTAATTTCACGGCAGCAGTAGGTGTTATTCTTGTGT
Organism: Poecilia latipinna; assembly: GCF_001443285.1. Taxonomy (NCBI): domain Eukaryota; kingdom Metazoa; phylum Chordata; class Actinopteri; order Cyprinodontiformes; family Poeciliidae; genus Poecilia; species Poecilia latipinna. Next base: position 279,557 of record NW_015113045.1, read on the forward strand.
CAAAACTTGGCCCTTTAATTACTGTATTTGTTTGTCTCCGCTCTGATAACTGTCGACTTATATTAGCTGCCGTACTGTTTAATTAGTTAGTAGCAGCAGGTGTCAAAGCCCTTCGGATTGTGTTTCCTCACAGAGGCAGAGCACAGTCCCTCCTCTGTTCGCCACTCGTTTGTCTGTCAGAACTGATATGAAGCAACCGCAGCAGGCGACCAGAGCTCTGCTTCCTCGGAGTATGTGGCCATAAAGCTCCTACTTTTCCTCTACAGCTAAAGTTTTTGAGTGAAAGTCATCTCTTTTCTTTCTGCTTTGCTTTTAAGGAAAACTGACTTTTTTTTTTTTTTTTTTTTGTAGTTGTTTTCCTGTGGCGTTTTACCGCCCGGCAAAAACTGTGTCGAGACGAGACATTAAAGCGCTTTGTTTTGTTGCAGGACAGTAAATTCATTTCGTTCAAGTTCATGCAATAAATGTAATTTGTTTACATACTAAATAATTGTTAGAAGCTGCTAATCTTAACCAAAATTGTTTTTTTTTTTCCATAATTGAGCAGCTCTGCTTCTGATGAGACAACCTGAACTTATTTTGTCAGATTACACAGCTATAAAACTAAACTTTCACCAGCTTCCAGAACATTCACTTGACTGAGACTGTTGCTGCTCAGACAATTACCTCAAATCAGTTGTGAAACCTGAAGACACAATGTTCTGTCTTCCGGTCAAACTGCATATTTATTTCATTTTGGATGATTTCTGCAAAACCAAAGAAAAGGAGCTGGGATTTAAGATTCATGAAGGTTGGGAAGATTCAGCAGGATACTTGGTTAATACAACAGTTTATCCATAAAGTATCAGATCTGCCATCCGTTCATCTTTCCGTGTTTCCTCCACAGGTAACATCCTGGGCGTCATCAGAGACCATCGGAAACTGGTCAACACCTTCAGACTGATGCGGAGGGCGGGTTTCATCAATGAATTCGTGTCCATCTCCACCAACATGACCGACCGCTGCGTCTACATCTCGTCTGACGGAGGACGACTCTGCAGGTGCGGGCGCTGTTGAAAAATCAGAACTGTACATCTGTGAAGTTTTTTGTTTTTCCATAAAACAGTACATCAGGAGTGAATGTTGTGTTTATTCTCACCGCAGGCCGTACATCATTGTGAAGAAGGGACAGCCGATGGTAAATAACAAACACATTGAGGATCTGTCTCAGGGCTACAGGTGAGTCAAAGATTAAGACCGCTGCACTGAACCCCTTTGAAAACCTGATGATTATTCCTCCAAATATCGATTTCTGAACTCTTCCCAAGTTAAAACATTACTATTGTTTCTAAATGAACATGAACTTGTCTTCTTTGCGTTATTTGAGGTTTGAAAGAACTGCATCTGTTTTGTTATTTTGACCATTTCTCATTTTCTGCTAATAAATACAAAATTTTTGTTTGTTTTTTCAGAAACATGTTGTCAGTAGTTCATACAATAAAAGAACAACGTTCATTTTACCAAAACATATACTTATAAAAAGTAAAACAAAAGGAACTGATCATTTTAAGTGGGCTCTTTTTCTCTTCCAGAGCTGTGCGTGGCAGCGACTTTAACAATGTATGCAGAGCTCATTTTGAATAAATGTAGTAGTTTGTTCTTCGGTTTCAGGGGAAGTTTAGTTGAAAGTTAGAATTTTTTTTTCTTGTTTATTTCTTCTTGTTTTATATATGAAAAAAATAACATTTACAGTTTCAGCTTTGGTCAGGACTCTGTGAGAATGGCTCAAAACACTGCTGTCTGAAATGTTGTGTTTTTTTTTGTGTTTTTTTTTTGACTTTATTGATGTTTTTTTATTTTTTTACCAACAAGTAGAAATAATCAAAAACACAAATTGGTCTAAGCACTAGACTCTGTGATGTCCCATATCCAAGTCTATAGATGGGTATGGATTTGCAGTCTGGCATAATTTATTTATATATATTTTTATCTGTTATGGTAGTAGGGCTGCTTCTTTGACCTCTACATCTTCTTCAAGCCTTCATCTAGAAGTATTCAGTCATTTTGTTGTATTTTGCTTCTAATCTCCAGACTTTTTTCTCTGCAGTTTTGAACTTTTCAGTCCAGGTTCCTCTTCTCTTCTTTCTGGGAGTAAAAATGGGTCATTTTAATATTTATTTTTAAAGTTTTTCCAGTTCTGTATGAAGCCGTAACCTGACACATTAGTGGTTTATCTGATCTGATGAGTCCTGAAACCTTTTAACCCAGAACGTTTGAGGACTTTCTGCACGAAGGCCTTGTGGAGTACCTGGACGTGAACGAGGAGAACGACTGTCAGATCTCCCTTTACGAGCACATGATCAGCAAGTACGTGGAACACAACGGATAAAATGTTTAAAAAAAAAACAAAACAAAACTCCCATCCTGAGTTGCATCAGTCGCTGCTGCATGTGTTTATTTCCTCTCTCTAGAGAGACGACACACTTGGAGATCGAGCCCTTCACGTTGCTCGGAGTGTGTGCGGGCCTCATTCCCTACCCCCACCACAACCAGTCGCCCAGGAACACATACCAGTGCGCTATGGGCAAGCAGGCCATGGGTAAGAAGACGCCTCTGCTGACCTGGCTGCCTAGAAAAGTTCCTCATTTCATTTAAGCCTTTTTGCAGGTGTGGAGAAGTATGGAGAAAAAAACAAGAGCATAAAAAATCGTTTCCTACTCGTATAGATTTGTTTCCTTGTGTCATTCCTTTTTGCCTTAGTGTTTCTTTCTTTCCTTGTGTTCCTTCCTTCCTTCCTTCCTTCCTTCCTTCCTTCCTTCCTTCCTTCCTTCCTTCCTTCCTTTCTTTCTTCCTTCCCTCCTTTCTTCCTTCATTCATCATGTCCCTCACTCCTTTAATCTTCCTTCATCCCTTAGTCTTTGCTGCCTTAATTTATTTCCTTTTTTCCTTCTATCCTCTTACGTCCCTTATTTTATTCCTCCCTTCTTCCTCGTGTTCTTCCTCACTAATCCCTCCATCCTTTTTCTCTGCCTTCCTTGCTTCATTCATTCTGTCATGCATCATTCAACCTTTTCTTTTTCCTTCCTTCCTTACTCTTTTTTTGCCTACATGTCCATCTTTCTTTCCTTCTTTTCCTCGTTGTGCTTTCTTTCTTGTCCTGTCTTTCTACACCTTCCTTGTGTTCTCTACTTCCTCCCATTAATCGTTTCTTCCTCCTTTCCTTCCTTGCTTCCTTCCCTTCTTCATTCTGCCATGTTTCCGTCAGCCTTTCTCTCTTTCCTTCCTTCCTGCCTTCTTTCCTTCTATTCTACTTTCCTCCCTTCCTTGTTTCTTTTCCTTCCTTTTGTAACTCAGTTTCGGTCGGGAACGTCTGGATCTTCTACCTAGAAATGTTTAAGATCCCCGCTGGTCTCGTTCGGCTGCAGAGACTCTCTGACGTTATTTCAATTTTCCATGAACGTTATTCCCCTACGTCTGAAAATTTTTAGGTTTTGTTTGCCTGAGTTGAAAATAAAACGCACAAAAAGGACATTAGAATAACAAGCAGTGTGGATACAAGCAGCCCGCTGGTTCTTCTCCCCCAAAACTCGTCTCCTGCAGCACTTCTTGTCAGAATACATTTGTATGTGTGATTGAGTGTTTGTCGAATGTGTGTGTGTGCGCGTGTGTGTGTTGGTCAGAGTGTGTATGCACGCGGACATCAAACATGGGGCGCTTGCGTAGGTTCTCCATTGTGCTGTGTGTGTGGAGGCCCTTTCCCTGCCAGTCACCCAGAGTGTCATTAGCAATTCATTGTGTCTGCTCAGTCTGAGCTCGGGGGGTCAGTGTGCTCAGCTGCAAAGGCCCACAGAGTGCGCACCCAAAGCTCCTTGGTAACCAGAACTTCCCCGAACGGGTCGGCTAGCGTCCGTCAGAGCCGGAGTCACACCCCTCCTCTTCCTCGCTGCTCCACCTCCGTTCATCCATCCCTGCCCTTCCCCCTATCCTTACAAAAACACTGACTGGAACTATATTTGGCCCAATATCCTCTGTGTTGTCTGTTTTGTATGGACAGCCCTTTACATGTGCAAATCTGGTTGTGTGGCCTGAGCCTATTATCACAGACTCTGTGCTTGTAGGCTGATTGTGCAGTAATAGCATCTGACAAATGTCAAGGCTTCCAGGGAGGCCAGGCTTTACGCCATAACTCTCCCTGTGAGCTCTTTGGACGCAGAGTGAGGCAGGAGGACCGAAGGGCCGCCACTCTGTGGAAACGCGTTATACCTGCACCTCTTTATACTCCGAGGAGCCAAATTAATATTTCTCAGGCTATTTGAAGATTTGTTTCTAGAAAAATGTGTATTTTAAATGACATATTTTCCAGCTCTGATTAAGGATGGAAAAATAATCATGTTTGCAAACACCATTGTCTAAAAGTTGGAAACATCCATCTATCCATTCGTCTAAATCCATCCATCCATCGGTCCTGACTCCCATCCATTTAGCCATCCTCCTGTCGATGCATCAGTCTTTCAAGGCAGGAATCAAACCATCTCTTCGTCCACCTGGAAGTCCGTGCATCCATTCATTTATTCCTACGTTCATCTCTGCATCCGTCTGCCATTGTATCAGTCCATCCATCCGTTCCCTGGTCTATCTGTCCGTCCGCTCAGCTGTTAATTTATGGACCCATGTCTTCATCCATCCGTGCATTCATCTGTCCACGTGACTACTGCTGAAACAATCAGATTAATCAATTATTGACATAATCGTCAACTAATTTAGTAAATGATTAATCGTTAACTGGAGTATACGGACTCTAAAATGGTAATTTGTTGAATAAAACATCATATTCAAAGCAATCATAAAGCCAAAACTGTATAAAAGTTATTTACAGACAAAAATATTTGTCTGTAAATACTCATTAAGTTGTTTAGTTTTAGCATCGCCTGGTTCAAATTCACTAAAGGAATACTATGCTTTTGCTTTTTGTTGAATGAAATGTTTAGGTTCTTTATTTTAAAAAAAAATATTGTTTACTTGCATCTTATAATGTCTTTCTAATATTGCATAAAAAAGGTTTATGTGGTTTAAATCAAAAATGTTCCAATGTGTTTATCTGATTAATCAACTAATTATGTGGATAATCAATAGAAAGTGCACATCCGTGTTCCTCTCAGGACGACACAAGCAGGACTGTGCAGGAACCCTGAACTGCTGATGAAGATTACATTAAGCTACGAAAATGATCTCACTCCTCTGCAGCCATGAAGACACTAAATGATCCTGGAGTAAATATTCAGCTTTCTAATCTGGTTTTCTGCTGTCGCCTCCTGTCAGGAACTATTGGCTACAACCAGAGGAACCGCATCGACACTCTGATGTACCTGCTGGCCTATCCTCAGAGGCCGATGGTCAAAACCAAAACCATCGAGCTGATCGACTTTGAGAAGCTGCCGGCGGGTCAGAACGCCACCGTGGCCGTGATGAGTTACAGCGGCTATGACATCGAGGACGCTCTGGTCCTCAACAAAGCCTCGCTGGACAGAGGTGAGACTCTGCTGCTCTTGATCTGCCTTGTAATCCACAAAAGTCCGAGAGCTTTTCCTCAATCCGAGGTTAACTCAACATTTTAGACTCATATATACATATATATATATATATATATATATATATGTATATATATATATATATATACATATATATATATATATATATATATATGTATATATGTATATTTCTCCTCTCAGGATTTGGTCGCTGCCTTGTCTATAAAAACACAAAGTGCATTCTGAGGCGTTACACCAACCAGACCTTTGACAAGGTGATGGGGCCCATGCTGGACGCTGCTACCCGCAAACCAATATGGAAGCACAACATCCTGGACGCCGACGGCATCTGTTCCCCCGGTGAGGACCCGCCGCTTCTTCTCAGTATCTCAGTATTACTTATGCAAATATAGTTAATGGTGCAACACGATAGAGACGTACAAATCTTTGAAATGCAGAGATGATGATAGTTTTAATTAATTTTTTTTTTAAAAAGTTTAGGAGACGTTGGAGGAAGAAATGAAAATTAATTAGGCTTTGTGTAATTCAATTTAGATTAATTACACTGTATGTAGCACCACTTGAATGTATTTGAGTTAAATAGAGAAATATATTCAATAAAAAAAGTTGTATGCTGAACTCAATTGCTGTTAAGGTTGAGTTATTTAAATAAGTGCCTCAAACCACGGGTCCAGAAGTTTACATGCAGTTATTACTGGCATAAAATTTCTATCAATTCTGTTCAGTTTTGAATAATTAAATTGTCAATTTAGCGTTTTTAAATATGAATATGCAGCCCCACTAATATTTAGATAAATATCTTTTAGTTGGTTTCACTGTTTCTTGTGCAGCCATCATTAAATTTCTGGATTAATTCATCTGTTTTTACTAGTTTATAGAAATAGACTAGTTTCCTGAAGCTCTTAAAATGGTTCATCTTTTCTAAGTATAGTAGAGATCAGTGATTTGAAATCAACCAAAAGTCACATTGGTGTGTGTTTAGGATCATTACTGTGTTGGAAACCAGTTTGCAGGTTTAGCAGTTCATTGTTTCGCTCACTTTGTGTAACATAACATCGGCTATGTGCCTGTGCAACAAATCAAACTAACCGTTCAAGATAACAAAATCGTTGCCAATATTTTAGCACAAGTAATAAATAATTGTTGCGGCTTTAGGAGGCTGACCTGATGCTGATTTATTCTGTGACGCTCAGGTGAGAAGGTGGAGAACAAGCAGGTGCTGGTGAACAAGTCAATGCCGACCGTCACCCAGACGCCACTGGAGGGCAGCGCCCAGCCGGGTCAGCCACAGTACCGAGACGTTCCCATCAGGTGAGGCCCCGCAAGGCTCTTCTGCCCTTCAGTTCAGCTTCTGCGAGAAGCAGAGGAATCATGGCGCTTCTGTCTGCCTGCCTGCAGCTACAAGGGCTCGACAGACTCGTACATCGAGAAGGTCATGATCTCGTCCAACGCCGAAGACGCCTTCCTCATCAAGATCCTCCTGAGGCAGACGAGGAGACCAGAGATAGGAGACAAATTCAGCAGTCGACACGGGCAGAAAGGTTAACACACGGCACATTTCAGTCCTGGACGAGAACAAATGTTGGTCCTCAGGAGCGATTATTGGGTCCATCCATCTGGAAACATGAATTGATCAACTGAGCTGTAAAGTCGGAACATTATTTTGTTTTGTTTTGTTTTTCTACCTAAAATGTGGAAGGCGTTTCAGTTCAGCTGTACAAAGACAAAAATGCTCTGAAATAGCAATGAATCTGCCCAAGTTGAGTTCCCAACAATCTAATGTCCTGCAGTTTTTAGATGCATCCCTGCTTCTGTACACCTGAACCCAGTGAATGGAAGATCCTGACGAGCCGTTTGATTCACGTGTGTTAGAGAATCCAGACATGCCAAACTTGCACCGACTGGAGTTGGGAACCCTGGATCTAGAACATTCAGATTTAGGAGACTGGCAAACTTAATTTTGCAAAAATAAATTCAGCAGTTGACATGAGCATGAATGTAATAAATGTTTAAGAAAAATGTTTTTATGGGTGAAGAAAAGCTGCAGGTCATCTCTGCCGAGGAGAGCTTGTTGAGTCAACTCCCAGTGGCCGTTTCTGTCACTTCCCCCGTCCTCATCTTTCAAGAGCTCTTTTCAATTAATTGGCTCTTTGTCCTGTGCCAGACTATGCAAATTTATTACACCCTGCAGTATTCTGGTTTTGAGGGGTGGGGGGACTGTTTACAACCGTCATTGTTTTGCAGCACCTCCCCTATAGAGGGCCTGTATGATGTTTTAATCAGAAAGCTAACTGGCGCCATGCATAATTTACTCTCTTCATTAGTGCGGTGGGCGCTGGGCGGTCAGCTCGGGGCGGGACAATGTCCTCCGTCCCTCATAATGACGAAGACAGGGGTCGCCGTGGGGTTAGCTGCAGGAGGAATGGGGTGAAACGTCCAGATGTGTAACCGCGAACAGCTGGGCTTCACTTGCGGCTCCACTCAGATCCGTTATCTGCTTTGGAGTCTGATGTGAACCAACAGCTGGACTAAATATCAACACCGATGGGTCAGGGATGCACCGACCGATCCGCTAATGACTGGAAAAATGGTTCCCAGTGTAACGGATGCACCATAAATAACAATTAAACCCAATAAATCTTGTACTTTGATGCACTTTTTGAGCTTAAAATACAGAAATCAAGGTTAAAAGTATTTGCTTTGTTGCGTAAAAGGGGATAATTGTCTAAGAGCTTCCACTTCTACAGATCAAGGATGCCGGAGTGGAAAAGGCTGTCTGAAAGAAAATACTTTAAGTTATCAAACTGTATTTAATGAAAATGGAGGGATATTACATTACATGCTTTTGTCTTTGATTTTCCAGAGGTTTAACATTTTTATAGGTTAATAAGTTAAACATAAATGAGCAAAAATTTAAGAAAAATAAATGTTCAGCTCTTTTTAGCCTCAAAACATCTTTATGTCTGGGGTTTAGCTTGTTTTTATTTGCGTTACAGAGCAAAAAGCTTTTTAAATCTAAATGTCTTGGTCCTTTAAGGTGACAGACTGTTTAACCAGAGATGCACAAGTTCGTCTGCTGGACAGTTTTTCCTTGGATCTGCTCTGATTTTTTTTAATTGCAGCTCAAATGGTGAAATACTATTAAAAAAAAAAAAAAGAAAGAAAAATCCTTGATTATAAAATTAATGAACTGATCTCTGAATGCATCAACGAACAGCAGAGTTTAATAAAAACCAGCCGACTGATTAAAGACACATATGCCTTGATGGATAAATTGGGATAATTTCTTCATTCGCTGTTTGACTCAAAATTATTAAAGCAAACTTATTTTTCTCTCCTTGTTCCAGTCGTCAGATTGGAGATAAACTGAGCAGGTCAGACCTCAAATAAAATGGAAAATTGGTATCGGCCCCTGATCAGTGCATCGATTATTTTAATAGAACCTTTTAGGAGATTTTAAATAAACTCTGAGACTAATTTAATTGGAAGTGAATTTAGTTTTCAGTGTTTGCTACTCCTACATCCCGGTCAGCAGAAGAGGTTAATTATTTACCAGTCTCTCTCACACACACACACACACACACACACACTGTGGAGGAGGTGCAGGGTTGTCGGTATTGGGGGCCCATTGTGCGAGGCGTCAGTGCGGAGCTGTATGAGCCGTGATGGAGGGTCCCGGACTCTTGCTGTTGTCTTCCTTTTCTCTACTGATTTCATGCCTCCTTTATCATTCACTTTCACACAAAACAAACAACACCAAAGATGTCTGCCGTTATAACCAGTCCGTGTGTGAGAGACTTTGTTTTTCTGCGTTGTTCCTTTTTCACATCTTTCCTCACTGATCCTGATTTTTCTATTTTTTTTATTTTGCTCCTGGTCCCTTTTTTCTTTCTTCCTTTTGATTTTCTCTCTTTTCACCGTCTTCCTGCTGTTGGACGACTTTCCACCAGCTTGCCGCACTTGTTCCCGCTCCACATCCTGTTGCCACATCCTGCCCAGCATCAGCAGTCAGTCGACTCGCTCCGGTTAATAACACATTTTTCCCACGTGCATCGCCTCAGTTTCTGCTCTCCAGTTGATCCCCTCCACTTCCTCCCAGTTAAACTGAAAGTCATGGATGTGTAATCCTGCTCTCTCCGTCCAGCTAAGCACCTTTCTCCACTTCCTGCCTCAGCTTCTCTTTCTCCATTTTTCTTTTTTTTTTTTTTGGTTTTTCATTTGCAAATGGGGCAACAATCTGTTTGCCCTGGCCGGGGAAGAGTGCTTCGGCCCCCTCAGCAAACATTTGCCCTTGCACTTAAACCCCTGGAGACCAGGGAGCTCGTCCCCACATCAGGCGAGTCAAAAGAAGACCTTGTCTGTCCACATGACTATGGAAATGTCATTCTCTGCTGGGGTTCCTCGCAGCGAATTTACCAAACCGAACTGTTTTCTCTGTAAAATATCGAAGTTTGCGGATAAAATGTCCAACCAGTTTGGCTTTACCTTGAAAATAAATCAGTTTTATTCAGATTCGCTATGATGTCTTACAGCGATAGAAAAACTAAATAGCGGTCTCAAACTTACAAACTGCACTGTGGGGATTTACATTTAGGCTTTTATGATCTAGTCCTGAAGGACGGGGCTAAATGTGATTAGTTTTAATTCAGATCTGATCTGTTAAAATGCCTAAAAAAATTAAATTAAAAAAACAGCCAGAAAGTTTGGCAGATGCTTTCTACTAGATGTTTTTGTTCTATTTTATTAAAAATATGAAAACTCAACACACAGACTATTGATTGTAAACAAAGCAAACATAAAATCCAGATTGATGGGGGAAAAAAGTATGATTAAAAGAGGAATTTAAAAGCAAAGATGATCAAGAATGACTGATGATTTTTGACAAACTGTTTTTTTGGGGAAGGGATGGGGATCCAAAAACAAGGCTTCGACTTATGTCTGTTCTTTATATGTGTTCGTCTACATACAATTATAGATAAATTAGTTAAAAAGAATGACTGAACAAACATTAACAATAAGAATTTATCACTGACTCAAAAAAAAAATGTTTTAAAAGTTTCATAAAACTAAAAGTGGAAAGTTATTGTAGGAAAAATAAAACCTTCATAAAAGCAAGGAGCTCATTTTTGTCTGCCAACTCAAAATAAACTGAACAAAAGTATTAATTCAGAGCCTCTCAAAGTGCGTTTGAGTCGGAGTCTTCCTGTCTTTCCTGGCGCTGGTTGATCGGCCTCTGCGTGTGTTTCAGGTGTGTGTGGCCTCATCGTCCCTCAGGAGGACATGCCGTTCTGTGACACTGGGATCTGTCCGGATATCATCATGAATCCCCACGGATATCCGTCCAGAATGACGGTACGACGCCTGCTGCTGCTAGACCTGTGTGCTTTGTTCCATGTTTTTATTTTATTTTGATATTTAACAATGGGATTCATTTATTTTGATTATTTTCTTTCTTTACAGTGAGTAAAACGGGTTCATCCCTAATGCATAGATTCATGCTTAATGTGCATTTTTAAGTGGATTGTTTTTTTCTAAAACAATGACTCAAATAATATATATATATATATATATATATATATATATATTTTTTTTTTGTTTTGTTTTTTTTTTTTGTTTTTTTTGCTGGTTTTCTTTCTCATGTTAAACTAAACATGTTTGTTCGACAGCTGACTCCTGACCCGCGGTTGATATTTTTTTGTAGTTTGGACCTGGAAGTTTAAACCTCTGTGTTGCCTCTCCTGAGACAAAGCCCTCATTATCTGGGCTCCTCTGCTCTCCGGTTTATCGTTGGCTTCCAGAGCACACGTCCATTCACGGCGTTAAGCAGCAATCTCGCTCTTTACAAACAGATATTTGTTGCTGCGGAAACGGTGCCAGCGAAGCCGCCGCCTCTGGCAGCGTGTGGAAGTTGTTTTTGTTTAGTTTTTTTTTAATCAAACACGCCCAGCACATCAGAACTGAAGAGCAGGACAGACTGTGGACAACGTGAAGACTTGTCTTGTCCTCTTCTCTGGCTGCTGTAAAAGCCCGATGGATCTTTACTGCTGAAGTTGTGTGTGTGTTTGCATGTGTGTGCGCGTGTGTGTGTGTTTGCTGGGTGTCGTTGCCTCGGAGAAGGCTCAGTAATGTTTGGCTCCGGAGGATGTTTCTGTGGCCTGAGAGTGATACGAGGGTAGGTGTTTGCCTTTATGTGGCGGGGTCAGGGGTCTTCGGGGTGCAGCCTCACAGGAATTGTTGGAGTCGGTCATCCTTGGACGGATGTCCTCTCCCTGAGCGGAGAGGGGGGTGGCGACATGTGTAATCTAATTTCACCCACAATAATCAACACTTTGTGTCAGAGGCGGATAAATCCTCAAAAATATCCAACTTCTGATCAGAGTTTTGTGTCCTCTCCGTGTTTGATCAGGTTGGAAAGTTGATCGAGCTGCTTGCTGGGAAGGCGGGGGTCCTGGACGGACGGTTTCACTACGGGACGGCCTTCGGAGGCAGCAAAGTGAAGGATGTGTGCGAGGATCTGATCCGATACGGATACAACTACCAGGGCAAGGACTACGTCACCTCAGGAATCACCGGGTAACTTAAAGAGGTTTATGCAAACGTTAAAGCTGCTCAGGACAAAACGCTGAGACGTTTACGTTCCCCCTTCATGATCGCTACTTGGGTCGTTTGGAACGACTCTAAAACATAACTTCAATAAATAAAAAACTAAAATTAACTGCACAAGTTTGAATGTGTTGAGGAATTTCTCTTAACCACACAGGGTCAAATATATATACAAACACCCCCATTAATATTTGGTGAAATTTTCCCCCAGCAAAATTGGATCATCAGGTTTCTGATTATTTGAAAAAAAAATTATTTACTTATTAAAGAATTCAGCTGCATGAACGGACTCACAAATCAAAATTTTTTTGATTCACTCTAAAGAAATATTTTTATGCTATTAAACTTTTCTGTCTTGGCTCCAATCATGTGTTTCTGCCTTTTGTCCTCAGAGAACCTCTGGAGGCGTACATCTACTTCGGACCGGTCTACTACCAGAAGCTGAAGCACATGGTTCTGGACAAGATGCACGCCAGAGCTCGAGGGCCCAGAGCTGTTCTCACCAGGTGAAAACAGGGGGAAAAATCTAAAATCTCTGAGATAACATACCAAGGATGCACGAGTGTAAGGAAGAAATTTGCAATATTTGTTACATTTTCAGCTGGTGCGGTTTGTTTTCACAAAGCACTGTGTCGGACAAACCAAACTAATTTTTCCCCCCATGAAGGAAACGACAAGAAAACCTTAGAAGAAGACAGGAGCGCAACTTCCTTCTTAACAAAATGTAAACAAAAGTGGAGTAGTGTCACCTTTTTATGGTTGTAGGATCTCTCTCTCGTCTTTCACCTGCCAGCATTAGACTCTCACATTTGTTTTGGCTGTACTTACCCAGAATGCCCTGCGCAATTCTTAGCTTCCTGTTCTCAGAGTGATCTCCAGTCTCCATACGGACACAAACCCCGCTTGAGTTCACTTCAACAGAACCGAGATATTGACTTTTAGGTGGACCAGAGTTTGCTTTTTTTTTTTTT
>NW_015113045.1:295989-299989 GCF_001443285.1 Poecilia latipinna
TTTTTTTTTTAGTCTACACCAGACTTCGATTTCGTGTTCACACCTTCTAGGCAAACGAACTAGAGTTCGACTAAAGCGGACGACAAAGGGTTGGTCAGGATTGCATGAATGATCTTTCGCTGAACACGTTTGCTTTAATCTCTTCTCTCCCACCAACAGGCAGCCGACCGAGGGTCGGTCCAGGGACGGAGGTCTGCGACTGGGAGAGATGGAGCGCGATTGCTTGATTGGCTACGGAGCGAGCATGTTGCTGCTGGAGCGTCTGATGATCTCCAGCGACGCCTTCGAGGTGGACGTGTGCGGACAGTGTGGCCTGCTGGGATACTCTGGATGGTGAGTCGTGACCACAGATCTCGGCGCTTCAACAGCTTAAAACGCGAGTCGTTTCGTGAAGGTTTCAGAGATGAAGTTCGGGGCAGATCTCAAGGAAGGCTGTGTCTGAACAAGACTGAGTTTGAGCTGATAGGGGTGTTTACGTTGTTCACATTAGAAAAAAAAAAAAATGCAGTGGCAACCGGCTTGGCTACAGCGACCAAACTGCAGCTGATAAAATGATCAGACACAGACGAGCAGAGGTCAATCCTGACAGACATCAGGAAACGGTTTTATCCAAAGGTCAGTCTGGTTAAGATCTGCTACCACCCTGTCAGATTCATTGAGTTAGCTTTTGGAAAATGACTCTTTATTAAGGGTCCTAACGCACTGCAGCAAATATTTACACTAAAATCAGCAACAGAAGAAGAAAGATTTACCCATAAACCTCCAGTAGAAGCTTAAAGTGGAAATAAACCCCAAATGAACTATTCTTTCCTATTCAAGTGTCTAGATAAATTATTGGGGTTCTATCTTTGTTTCTGTGCAGATTCTGACATTTATGGCGAAAACATTTTTTTTTTTTTCTGCGTCTGTTTCTGGTCTCCAGGTGTCACTACTGTAAGTCTTCCTGCCACGTTTCGTCGCTGAGGATCCCGTACGCCTGCAAGCTGCTGTTCCAGGAGCTGCAGTCCATGAACATCATCCCTCGCCTCAAGCTGTCGCGCTACAACGAGTGAGCGGAGGCAGGGGCAGAAACGCAGGCAGAGTGAGTGAAAGCTGCAGACGCTGGAGTAGATTTGATGAGGGGAAAGAGACGTTGAAGTTTATGAACTTCAAATGCACAGTTTGGAGGTTTTCAGTTATGCTATTGCCTCATCGGTATCTGCGTTGTTTGTGTACATAATAAATGCAAAAACAAATGTTTCTCAGTCATCTTGTGTGTGTTGCTTAATTGACTTCATCTGCATTTCTTTACAAATACTAAGACTCCACCATAAACTGGATCCCTTATGTTTCTCCTGTCTCTCTATTAATTAATGCCATTTCTAATCAATAATATCGCCTAATATTCAAACGTCAGAGATTTTTGAAAGTATTTAAATTGTTAAATGCTGTCCCCTTCCTAAAATAATGACCTATGTAATGTTTTTTTTTTCTTTGCCAAAAGTTATTTCTTAGGCTGTTGTTTTAGAGATGACAAAGTGTTTCTTTGCTCTTCAGATGATTGAAACTGTTATAGACCCGAAAGACCCAACATTCATTCAGAAATTGGATTTCTGATTAAATGTGGAACCTTTCTAACCCTTAACGATTGTCAAAAATTTTTCAAACCACTGTGTAGTTAAGAGAAACGCGTGTCTGCTCTTTGTACCACTATTTTTTTTTTACATTTTCTCAGATAAACATAAACGTACAACAACATATTAGGATGAAATTTTAGGCCATAGACTGAAACTAAGTAGTGCATCATGGTGAATTCAGGAAACATTTGTGATTAACCTGAAGTCTGTGACTGTAATGTGACAAAATGTAAAAGTAAATGTCAAGGAGTGTCAATAATTTTCCATGTTTAATTAGACAACCAAGTCTAAAAACTATCCAGATGAAAAAAACTGGGGGATATAATGATTAAGAATATCTAAAATCTCACCACCATCTAAAGACGTTTGCTCCAAAGATATTTACCAAGAATTAACTCAAATGAATATATTTATAATGTTGAAACAATGTGGTGAATTATTTCTTACACTTTATTTCTATCACACAAGCCAGTTGAAGCTTCAACCAAACATCGAGATTCACCAACACCTCCAGGAAGAGCAATTAAATATCCAGGTAGATTTATTCCAGGCTGTGAATTGATGGCTGCAAAAAATATTTCTATTTCTATTTTTTTCTTCAATTTGGTGCTTTTAATAGATTAGTTCATGTAATTCACAGCAAATTCAAACCTGTGTGCTAAATTATTCAATATTGGTATTGAACACAGTCCAGATAAATCATTAAATCCCAATACTTGCTAGTTGATAATGACAGAAATAACTATGTAAGTAGGGCATAAAGTATTCATATGCAGGAAACACTTAATAAAAATAGTTTTTAATGAATTTTCTTTTTCCACTTTTAACTTGTTTCCTAAATTATAACATTTTTGATATAATTTAAACGTTGGTATATTCCCTTAAAGAAACCGACTGGCTTCTCATGAAACCCTCTCATTTTGTTTCGATTTTGTTTTCAATCTGTTTACAATCTGAGGCAATCACAGCGCCTCAGCCAGGGCTGACATCTCTCATTTTGAAGGCCACGTGACGAGCAGACAGCTGGATTCGGGTCGCCGCGGCGCTCGCTGACATCACTTGGACATTGAGCGCCAGCGCCGAAGTCGTGTTGATGTCGGCGGGGAGAGAAAGCTGCTTTGAGTCGTATGGTTTCCTCTTTAAACTGTAGCCACCAACAACATCGCTTGCAGCGTAACCACACCCCCCTGAACTTGCGTGTACACACACACACACACACACACACACACACACTTGCGCAGCTCATCTGGGGCCTTTTTGTTTTTTTTTTACACGCAACAAAAGCAAGGATGTATGCGTTTGTAAGAGAGAGTGTCCAAATAAGAGGCTGCACCTGTTCTGCTCCACTAGATGGTAACGAGGAAATAAGAATGCACATCATTTAATGATTGAAATGAATCGGATCTTGTTTGCTTTGCACCTGTTCCCGCCTGAGAGCGACGCAGAGCAAGAGTCCGTCGGTGCAGCCGCGCCTCGTCGCCCTGCCGTGCATCAGGTGTCTGCAGCAGCATGAAGTATCAGCCTGCGAGCCGAGAAAGAGAAAGTCCTCCTTCGCCTACCGTGGTGTGGTGAGTAATTCAGCCATAATCCGCCTTTCTCCTTGGCCCGTCTCCTCTCCCCCCCTCTCCTGCCGTTCCATTCATATTCTAATCACAGCTTTCCCTTCTCCAGCTCTCAGGCACTCCATCAGAGCCCTCCCAGCCTCGGGCTTTGCACTTTTACTTCCAAACACCCCCCGCACCCCCCACCCGTCTTCTTTTGTGGCCGTTCCCTCTTCTCAGAGGCACACCAAAAGAGAAAATAAGGCAAAAGAGCGAGCAAAAAAAAAAAAAGAACGACGAAGACTTTAACTTTGAACATGCCTCTGTAAAGTTTCAAAATGTTTGGAAGGAGAGGAACATCGAGAAGCAGCTTTACTGAAGGAGCGACTCAAGTGAGGCAACAGGTGGCTGTGGGATGTGTGCATGGAGGAGAGAACAGATTTAATAAAAAAAAAAAAAAAACTGTAAAGTTGAGTAGTGAGTTCATTTGGAGCTTCAGGGTGTACAAAATGTATGAAATGCCATAACTGAGAGCGGGGAGGCCACAGTGTTAGGATGTAGATCTAAGCCTCTTTTTTTCCTGGTTTGGAGGGAGCTTTTCTTATTCAAAACAGCCCCACAAAAGACTTCCAGTGAGCTCTGCCACATCCCCATCTGACTTGGGGCCATTCATCAGCCTTCCAAGCCTATCAATGACATGTCCCCATCAGGGCTCCTATAAAATCAGCCCCTTTCCCATGAAACATCAGCAAACATTTTGACGGGTCTGGCTTTCCCCCCGCTGGATTTCTGGAGTCTCCTGCTCCCTTCTTTACCCCCCCCCCCCCCCCCCTCTCCATCCCC
>NW_015113045.1:303260-356906 GCF_001443285.1 Poecilia latipinna
CTCTCTCTCTCTCTCTCTCTCTGTCTTTCCCTCCCTCCTCCACCAACACCGCCCTTCTCCGGGCGAACCCCAGAGCCTCAACATCTCCCGTGACGGGCAGTGGTCAGGGAGCCTCAGGACGAGCCGAGAGGAGACCATCGGAGGAGGGGGACAGCGAGCGTGCACTGAGCCATTTTACTCGGAGGACCCGGCGTCGTTGATGGGAAGAGGATGCACTGCGGGCTGCTGGAGGAGCCGGACATGGATTCCACAGGTCAGTCCTGGTAAACTGGACCCAAACTCCTGCTTCTTAGCTGCGCCTGTTTTTTGTTTTTTTTTTTTGTTTTTTTTGGTAGTGTCTCAAACTTTCTCTGGACCGGCTCTGGAGCATTTTGGTCTCATTTATGGGTAAATAGGAATCAGATTTTTTTTTTTTTTTTCCATCAGGATCTGTTCAGAAAAGGCGGTCAGAGAGGCGCACCTGCTCCCAAAGTTTTGAGTATAAAACAAACAAAAAAAAACTATGAAAAATGGCTATTTTTAAAACAATTAGTAGTTCAAAATACAAAGGATAAAACGTAGATACTCTCCTTTCTTTTTTTCATTTGTAGAGGTTTGGCAGCTTTCGCAGGAAAGTGTCGCTTGTTCCTGCTGATAAACGGGCCAACGTCCATCTCGGTTGTTGATCGGATTTAATCCAATTATTTGGATCCCCCCAACTTATCTGTTCTTGTGGCAAATGAAGCCTGAGCTCCGAGTCTCTGTGGAGAATTAGCTTCACTTCAGTGGATTCACTTATGCATCTCCAAGCTGCTTCTTTTCTGTCTTTTCAATGTGAAAAGAAGCACAAACTGGCAGTTTGGGCAAACTGCGAGGCTTCGATTAAAGAAAAGCAAAATAAATGGGAACAATGACAATAATTGAAACTTGATGTAGCTCAAACTATTTCAGACATACTCGGTACAAGTTGTATGCAGTAGCGTTAAAAAAAACTTTTTGACGTGTCCTTTTGAAAAGCACCTTCAGTAAATTTTAATGCTATTTTCTAAAAACTTTTATTATCTGCTGTGACCTGGATCCTCTCTAAAGGCAGCTACACTATAAAAAAAAGTTAATAACGCATAAAAAAATACTCTGATAAAAATGAAAGAGATGATTATCAACCAATCTCCTTTTCCTTCCTTCCTGACCGCTGACTCACTTTTTCCCGTGTTTTTTAAAAAGGATTTTCACTTTATCATGCAGCTCCCACATGAAAGCATTGTTGTTTTTGCTGCTGCTCGCTCTCAGAAAGCACACCAGTCGGGCTTTTTCTAAGCAGAAATCAAATGAGCACAATGGCCTCTATTCCAGCAGACCGCTTCAGAAAATGCGCCCAGGCTCTTTTTCTTTCTTTCTTTCTTTTTTTTTTTAAGCTTCTGTGTGTTCATCTCGTCGTCTCTGGAGAACAATGCTGGATTCCTGCCGTCTTGCTGAAAACATCTCAAACGGGACCCACGGCTGCGCTGCCGCCCCACACAATCGCTTGTTGTGGCCTCGGCCTTGTCACATTAGTGACGTTTTTAAGTGTCCTGCACCGTGTTTATGTAAATACAGCTTTTGCTCTGTTATGCTGCAGGACGATGCTCCTTCAGTGCCGAGAAGGTCTAGAGAAATAAAACAAACTAGCCCGTTAGCTTACCTACATCTTGCCTTAAAGAAATAAAAGAACTTTTAGAGAATATATATTGTTTGTTTGTTTTTTAAATCTTCATAGAGAGCTGGATCGAAAGGTGCCTCAATGAGAGCGAGAGCAAGCGATACTCCAGCCACACGTCTCTGGGGAACATGTCCAACGACGAACGTAAGCAGCGAACCTCCAGACGTTTGTTTGTTTGTTTGTTTGTTTGTTTCAGACTCCTTCACCTGCTGCTGTTTGGTCATATTACCTGCACAGAATCAGGGTGTTTTCTGCCCCTGTAATAACATGATTTACTCTGATGCTTGTTGAATGCTGCAGATGAGGAAAAGGAGAATAACAGAGCGACTAAACCACATTCGACACCAGCTACTCTGGAATGGTGAGTTAAAACAAAATAATAATAATAATAATAATAATAACAAAGGAAGAAGAGCATGTAAAAATCATAATACAATAAAAATAATAGGGAGGAACAATTAATATGCAAGCACAGGATGTCTGTGTGGAATATAAAGATTTGACCTTTTTTATTCTTAAAGAATAAAAAATGTTTAACCCTCATATTTTTTCAACCTGTCAGATTCCCTTCATATCAGTCTTAAATCAGATGTGTGTGAATTTTAGTTGCTGTACATTAAAAACTCACTCAGATTATTACGTTGTTTTCTCATTTTCCATCAGATCTTAAACTTTTATGTTTAAACAAAAACAAGTCCTGATTTTATCTTCCTGTCTTGCTGAGTTTGAATGTATTTTTTCTTCTTGTAGCTCTTCAGTTTTATCTTTACATGACAGTTTCTTATTTTTGAGAAGTTGGGTTTTCTGCATGTTTGTTGGTTTTCCTTTGGTAAAAAAAAAAAAAAAATGTACCAAAAGTTGTGCCACTACTGTTGTCGTTGCTCGTCTTTTTGACCAATTAGTATAAAGTACGTAGCTGTGAACTAGTTTTAATTTATGCAGGCTTTTTCCAATGTCCTGTAAATATGAAAACATATGAAATTAGTTTTGTCAGCTGCTGGATAAGTATTGGGGGGGGAAAAAGTAGATGAAAGTGTTTGTGTTTACAGACTTTATTCCTAATATCGAACTTACTCATTTCTAAGCAGAAATTGCTCTAACAGCCATAGTTCCCTTTTATTTAGATTTATTTAGACAGTAAGAGTCAGAAAGTGATTGGGAACCTCTGCTTTTCTGTCACCACTCCTTTTTTTCGTTCACTGGAAACTGGTGACAGCCAGAAGCGCTAATTTATTCGAACCCCAGGCCGGTTTGAAATTATATTTTGTTTTACCAAAATATTATTTCAAATAATATGAATCTTATTATTTGATATGAATCTTGTAGGAAATCTGTGAAGGGAGTTAAAATTAGGGTGATGTCAAGGAGGCCCTCCAACACTTCCAGCTTCAAAGATAAATTATCAACAAACCAGTGAAAACATTTAAAAAACTGATCAGCAATTTCAAAAAAGATAAAAGAGGTCTGATTTCTGTAATTCCAGTAATTCTTGCATTTATTATAAAGCTAGGAATAATTCTCAACATGCAATTCTCATACAATCTTAATATAAAGCAAAATTGATATTCGCCTTATATTGACTTAGAAATAAAAGTACAAATAGAAACAGCCTTTATTATCAGCAGCAACAAATATAAAGGTTAACACAAAAAGTTCTTTAAGTGTCAAAAGCAATATGTAAAAAAATGTTAAACAATAATAATAATAATAATAATAATAATATATTTTATTATCTTGTAAAAAGTGCCCATCTTAATTCCTACTTGGTTGAATAAAAATAAACGTAAAGCTAAATCTGCTGTGGGTTTGTATCAACTTCTACAATGGTCAGGAAAAAAAAGAAACAATTATTTTATGGGTTGATGTCCTGATTAAAGACATCAAACACAAAAGAAAGTTATTCTTTTGTGAAACTCATCTATTTTTCTAGCCAACAAAAGCAAAAAGTACAAAACAAATGAAAGCACCGAGCATACTGTAAATAAAAACTGTAGATGCATTTCAAGGGAACCAGCTGGTTACCATCTGTCACTTTTCAGTTTTAGACTAAATCATTTCCTGTTGACTTTTATTTAGCTTTCAGTTTAGTTCATTTTTGTTGTGTGAATAAAACAGATTAATCACAGTGGGTCTGTCCAGAATTTGTGTTAACACTAAGTGGAAATTAAGCGATGAATAAAAGTCTTTAACATTTAACAAGTTTATAAAATGTTCACATAAAAATACTGCAGGGATCCTGTACTTTCACAGTCATGGCAGTGATGGGTTTTACTTTTAGCAAATTAGTGATCTGGTTCAGAAATGACTAAAATCTTAAACTTCCTGTATAAAACAACACACTACAGATCACATGGATTCAGTTTTAAGCATTTAAATAAAACTTGACGAAAACGCTTCTACTTTCTTTTCACAATGACTCAACATGATCCGTTAAGATGATCACAGAAATGTTAGCAAGCAAAATAGCAGACATTGTGCAATGTTAATAGAAATGTAAAGTTTTTAGTCATAAAATATTAATTTTAACAAATACATCCTCCACCTACAAAAATATAGAAACTGTTCATGTCAAGAAAAGTCTCTGCTTATTTTATTTTTTATTTTTACTATTAAATTCGTAGACGGCTGTGCACATGGTGTTCCTCAGGGTTCAGTATTAGATACATTTTTCTTTTCTTCTTTTTGTAATCAAGAGAGCTACGACAATTTAGGAGGAGGGGAAAAAACTTGCTTTGCATTTAAGCAGATAATCGAAGCTTTGCACAGTATCTCTGTACAATTTAACAAGTTACAAACTTTCATCAACATTTGAAATATCAAAACTGCAACCCAGTGCTGGGAACTAATGTTTGGTAGGCACTGTTTATTTCCTTTGACACCAATTGCTGCTCTGCATATCAAATATATTTAGATGGATTCTCACTGCACACCTGATTTAGATTAATTTGGCTTAAATCAGAACAAGAATAATGAGGAGAGAAGGAGAATTATGCTTAATGGCAGTGATTGTAGTCATAGCAACAAAAATAAACCACAAATTACAGTTACATCCACAACTGTCCTAAAATCAAGCAGGTGGAATTTTAACTAGCCATCCTATATAATCATAAGAAGCATTTTATTTTGAAAGGGTGTTTTAATTTGCTTTGCACAAAGTTTTTGATGAGCTATAAAATAATGTACATCCAAACAATTTACTGTGGTTCTGAACGGCTTAATGCAGCCAAAACTCTGAAAATAATAATAATAGCGAAGATTCTTCTGAATGTTGACAAAAGTTAACAAAAACATGCAGCTGCTGCTTCAAATCCATTATTTTACTTTATAGCGTCAGGGCTCCTCATTGTTTACATAATGAAACGTTAATTGGTGAACGGTACCACAACATGCTGACTGAGCAACTTTCGCTGTTTGCTGTATGTGATTGAAAACTTTCACTGTTTGGTCTGAATGAGTAAAACTGCTGTCATGATGAAGCAGCTGCAAGCCGATAAAAATACTTTTAAACCAAATCCTCCACTATTAGGTTACTCTTATTGACATTTTCTCCCCACATAATTTTCCAGTGTCGAATCTCACAGATTTCAGTAAAAAAATCTCCAGCGCGTATTTTGCCTGACATTGTTGCTTAAAGCTCGTTCAGAGGTTGCAGCCCCCTCATATGTGTTGTGCCACAGGTTAGAGGAAAACTACGAAATAGCAGAAGGTGTGTGCATCCCCAGAAGTGCGCTCTACATGCACTACCTTGACTTCAGCGAGAAGCACGACACGCAGCCCGTGAACGCGGCGAGCTTTGGAAAGGTGAGCTCTGGATTTCACCATCATTCCCAGTGCTTCCCATCATGCTGCGCTAAATTCATGGTCCTCAGGTATTTTAATCGAATCTCCTAAAGTGACTTCACAGATTGTGTGTGAGGTCAAATAAAGGCTGTAATCTCAGTCACGGTCCAGAGTTACATTTGTTCAGTTACATTTACTGAACATTTTGGTTGGAGTATTTTTTACTAAGTTCTACTTTTTACCCCAGTAGTTTTATCATGAAGTATTACTACTCTAAAGTAAGATTTCTGGATGCTCTCCCTCTGTGAGTAACTTCACTGACTGAAGAGCCAGCTTGTTTTAAACAAACAAACAAAAAAAATCACTTGTTAAAGTTTCACGATATTGAAAGAATTTTTTTTTTTACTTTTGCCTGATTTTGTTATTTTGCAGTTATGTTATTTAAATTAATTGTTTTCATTCGGTCATTAAAAAAATCACAATCATTTCCACATAACTTCACATTTCGGTCCATCTGATGATGTAATTTTTAAATATTTAATGACTGATGTTTTGATTAGTTACTCTGCACTTGAGTTGCCTTTTTAGTCTAAATGTGCTGAAGTAGCGCTACTCTTTCTTGAGTGCAGTTTTTCCTGCACGGTTCGGTGTTGGGCTGCAGCTCCTGAAGCGACGTCGACCGCAGCTCAGTGTGAACATTTAATCTAGAGCCAAAGGAGATGTGCTTTCGTCTGTTCCCACAACCCCAACAAGTTCCTCAGCCTTCCTGCCCCACAGCCGTCCCCTGTACCCCGGGCTCCGGCCCCCCCCCCCCCCCCCCCCCCTCCGCCAGCTCCTGTCGGAAGATATTGAAAAAGAGAAGGGGCCTGGATTAATGTATAATTAAAGGAAATTTGGAAGGGTGAGATGTTGCGGAATGTTAGATCAGTGGCTGGAGCAGTGTGGGGTGTCCTTTAGGAAGGCTTCATTGATTCGGGACAAAAAAACGAGAGAGGGCCCGGGCTGCCTCCCTGTCTGCTCATTTATCAAGCGGGGCCTGACAGAAACTTCACAGCTTGGCCCCTTTTTTCATCCCACACAATGGAGAGCTACACTGTTTGCTAAAGTTTCTGCACCGGGAGCCGGACCGAGGAGCCAATCTCTGCAGACAAAAAAAAGAGAGAGAGAGAGAGAGAGGGAGAGGAAAGAAGGAAGGAGGGGAGATGAAAAGGACAAGGAGCGAGGATCGGAGAGGCTGATGAAGAAAGGAACGAGTCAAATGACTGGACGTCATAGAAGTGACAGAATTTATTTTACTTGTATTTAATGTCTTGCTGAAACGCAGTCGCTTCAGCAGCAGGGGAGTTTCATGCAGAAATGCAGACTTGGAAAGTCACTAGCCTAATTAAATCAACAATGCTATAAAAGAAATGACAGCAACTTCACCCTTTCATGCACAAACTATGATCCTTTAGGTCAGGATTTATTTCTAAAGTGTTTTTTTTATTTTCTTAAGGCATTCTAGGATTTTTTTCTCTAGGTGATCAGTTGTAATTTTCTCCAAATACAAAGTTGTTATTTGGAAAATACACCAGTAGTTTTAGTGTTTAAGCGTTTTTTGATGTCACATCACTTGAGTCGTCTACAGTAGAAGGAGGGACTGGATATTCATGAGTTGCTTTTTTGCCTGTCTGCCAAATTGGATTTAACAAAAATGTTTGCAGTGTATAGCCAGTAGTTAATAGTGTATTGTATGATGCATTTAAAACATGATGTCGTTTTTCTGAGATGCGTTGTTAGTTTTGTAAAAGATGATACGGGACACAAACCGTCCAGAAAGTCGCACTTTTATCGCCAGAGAAATCATATTTATCATGAAGTCGCATTTCCAGAAATGTGAGAAAAGCCTTTGTGTTCTTTTCTCATTTGAACTCTCCCTTTAACACCAGTTTAGATTATTTCTTATTGTTGAGACTTTAACACTGACTGTAACTGAGGAAAGTGAAGAATTCGGTTCTTTAGATGCTGCTCTGGGTTTTTTATCGTCTCCTGTTTGGGTCATTGAAGCAGTCGTAGGAAGATTCCCCATCAATTTGTTAATCAATAGAGTCTCAATACCTTAGAAATGACTTCCCCGTCCTTTTTAAATGCCATATGTTAGTTTTTTGTTTTTTTACTTTTATCCTACTTCCTGCTGTCAAACAGGTTCTGTTGGGTCATTTCTTAATTCTAGGCCTGGATGTGGAAAAATTGGGCTCATCTGGCCAATGAATGATTTCACAAAAGAGGCATTTACTTATGAAAATAGTGAGGTTGGTTTGAAAAGCTAAAAACTGCTTTTTGTGTGTAGTTGTGCTAACTTTGTCTAATATTGAAAACTGTTTCCTGATCTGGAACAAACTGAGAATAAACGAGTGTTGAACAGATTCTTTCTTCCAATGAAGGTACTTGGTTATGTGATGAAGTGCCACCTAACGTCTGACATTAAGAAGTAATGGCTTGCAACATGTAAAAACAAACATTATTTAGGTGCTTTTTTGGCATTAAGTACTTTAAACTTTGAAAAAATATGTCCAAATGAATAAGGATCTATTGCTACTTTGCAAGTATTTGAATATTTGCACGTTTTGCACGGAGGTGAGCCACAGCTGGATCCAGAGCTATCCCATGCTGACGTATATCAAGGTTATTTATATAAATGGAGGAAAGAAAATTGATTTATTTAGATGTTTCACCTGAACTCACTCTTTTTAGGGCTCCATCTAGTTGAAGTAGTGAATAAAATACAAAATGGGGCACCTTCAGTTATCCTGATATATAAACGTTCATGACTGAACATGTTTGCACTGACGGCTCTGATCTCCTTTCTGTAAATAGATTATAAGGCAGCAGTTCCCAGCACTGACAACCAGACGACTGGGGACAAGAGGACAGTCCAAGTGAGTTTGGACTTTTGACCTTCTGTTCGCATCGCAAACGACAAGCAGACATGGACACGCTGAACTTAAAACGGAAAGCTTTTCATTTAAGATGTAGCAAATTCACTCAGCAGCTGTTCATAGGGGTAGATTATCATGATTTTAGAAGACATCCTGTCCTCCTCAGGTACCACTACTACGGGATCGCGGTGAAGGAGACGTCACCGTACTACGATGTGATGTACTCCAAAAAGGGGGCGGCGTGGGTGAACGAGACGGGGAAGAAAGAGGTCACGAAGCAGACAGTGGCGTATTCACCGCGCTCCAAGCTGGGGACGCTCCTGCCAGAGTTTCCAAATGTCAAAGACCTAAATTTGCCTGCCAGCCTGCCAGAGGAGAGGGTAAACGACGGTTTTTAAGTCCTTACTTACAGCTCCCCTCCCTCCCATCTCACCATCTCTGCTCCCCCTCTTTGACTCTTTTATCTGGCTTTGCGTTGAGAGAGGGACCTTAAGGATTTATGTGCTGGCTCCTCACTAACTCTTAATCTTCGGGGGGCAGATAATAAGATCTAGCAGTGGACAAAAGACGGGCACTAGCTGTCCGGCTCTTAAAAGGGGGGCCATGATTTTAAATGGTTTGTGTTTTGCTGATCTCTAAAGCTCGTTTTATATCGCTCTGCTCCAGCCTGGACCTGTAACATGTATTTATTGGTTCACAGGCAGATTTATTTTCTTGTTTTTGCAACGCTTTTTTTTTTTTTTTTTTAGTTTCACCTCAAAAGGGGGGGAAGGGGAAAAAAGGCTGTAAAACTTTCTGCTGCGAACAGATTAATACTCTGTCGTTGCTTTCAGGTGTCGACGTTCATCATGATGTACAGAACGCACTGTCAGAGGATACTGGACACGGTTATCAGAGCCAATTTTGACGAGGTAAGGTTTTGAACTCCACCCTCTTCATGAAACATGAGCATAAACCTCTTCTTGTAACGTCGCCTGCTTGGCGCCTGCAGGTCCAAAGTTTCCTGCTGCACTTCTGGCAGGGCATGCCGCCCCACATGCTGCCCGTCCTCGGCTCCCCCACCGTGGTCAACATCGTCGGCGTTTGTGACTCCATCCTCTACAAAGCCATCTCCGGGGTGCTGATGCCCACCGTCCTGCAAGCACTACCTGACAGGTGAGCATCTGTTTCCGCCTTCAGTCTGATGGGATTACAGCTGGATGCTCACACGCAGACACAAGCCCTTCATTTCTCACCGTCTGAGACTAAATCAGTCTCGGCGGCTCATGTTTGGCTGCGTTAGGAAAATGATTTCTGTTTGTCTTCAAAGTCAGAAGTTGGCCTCCGTTTTCTCTGTATGTGGTTGAACTGCTTCCCACAAGCTTCTCACGGCAGTTTGCTGGAGGTTTGGCCCATTCCTCCTGATGTCTCGCTCACACACACCTCAGAAGCGCTCCACACACATTTTCTAAAAGACTGAGATCAGACCTTATAATGCCCACTCCCAACAATGACTTCATTGTCTTCATGTCAACTCATTTGCTTAGAGTCATTGTTCATTTTGAAGATATTGCTTCAATATTTTTTCCTCACC
Source organism: Poecilia latipinna (assembly GCF_001443285.1). Lineage (NCBI taxonomy): Eukaryota > Metazoa > Chordata > Actinopteri > Cyprinodontiformes > Poeciliidae > Poecilia > Poecilia latipinna. Next base: position 313,210 of record NW_015113045.1, read on the forward strand.
TATTTAGTGAAGTTGTTGCTGTGTATATTAGAAAACTATAATCTCCCTTCTGTACGTTGATTTTGGGGTCATTTCCTGAATGACCTTTCAGCATTCTGGCATCTAGGAAACATTTTGGTAATCTTAAGTCACCTAAAACAGAAAAAGATTCGTCTGATTTAATGTCAGACAGTAAGAAAAATGTTTGTCTGGTGTGGAAAACGTTATGTTCAGCTGTAGAAATGTTTCGACCTCCTCAGCTTTGAGAGCGTGGGGTCAGTTTAGAGATGTGTTGATCATTCTTGGAGCCAATTTTTGATCTGTAGTTTACAAAAAGATGGTTCTATCTAGACGACAGACTGAATTCAAGATATTTTTTCCTAATCTTCCTGCTGTGTGTCGTCGTCGTTGTTGTTTCATGTTCAGAGTTGTTATTTTTAGCAACTTATATCACAGACTAACATGGTTCGATTGAGAATGTTACCTGAACTTGAAGACCTGCAAAATGTTACAAACATCTCCAAATCCAGAATATTCTGCAAACAACAAAGGTGGAAATATAAGAATAAAAAAAATATCAACTTTGCGGTAATTAATTTGACCTTCTGTCTCTTTAAGCACCACCTAACTGTGGTGTGTTTAATGGACAGTTTCTGATGGTGTTTAGCCTCTCAACCTTTGTTTTAGTTACCAAATGCAAATACAGCATGTTTTAAACAACATTTGTTTTTTAATTCATAAATAATAAATGGGGATTAAAGAGCTGAAAATCATCCAATTCCTGTTAAGAACTGATTTCTCTATGTCTCTCTAGTTGGAGCTGTTTATGCAAACGCTGCCAATTGACGAGTTAAACCTTTACTGTCACTATTTATAGACATTTTTCTTATTAAGAATGTCTTATTATACCCCACAGTAGTCTTCACTTACTGCTAAATATAGAGTGCATCTGTGGCTTTAGGTTACCTTGCAAACGATTTAATGAGTTGTTTTGATTAATGTTTTGAAAGCATTTCCTCTTGAGAATGTTACTCCAACTTAAGCTTTGGATTGTTTTTACGAGATGCCCTCCAGATGAAACCTCAGGATAAAATCTCATTAGCTGCGGCCCTTCAAATCCACTCTGTTGTCTCTCTTCTGCACAGCTTGACTCAGGTTATTCGGAAATTTGCCAAACAGCTTGATGAGTGGCTTAAAATAGCACTTCACGACCTTCCTGAAAACCTGAGGAACATCAAATTTGAACGTAAGTCAACCACAAATGATTTCTATGTTCTCATGTGGCAAGCCCCGTCTTCGATATTGACCGTTTTCCTATGATTTCATTTCCAGTGTCGAGGAGATTCTCCCAGATTTTGAAGCGGCAAACGTCATTAAACCATCTCTGTCAGGTGAATGTCGTGTTTCTGAATGTTTTTATTAAAATCCATATGAAAAACAAAGAAGCAAATCAGATAAGCGACACACAGGCGTCATGTTGTCGTTTCATGCGGCCCCCAGGCGTCTCGGACTGTGATAAACAGCGCCGACATCACCTTCCAAATGCTGGAGGACTGGAGGAACGTGGACCTGAACAGCATCACCAAGCAGACACTTTACACCATGGAGGACTCGCAGGAGGAGCACAGGCAGCTTATTATGCACTGTAAGTGTCACATTTAGAGCTCCATCTCTCGCCGCCGCGTAAACAACACACTCAGTGACGATCGTTCCCATGACCGGCGGAGTCAAAGCACCGAGGACGGAGAGCAGAAGGTTAAACAAGTTCATCCTCCTCTCCAACGCCCCGCCGAGCCGAGCCGCCGCCATTCAGCTCCTGAGAGGAGCAGAGGTCGCTGATGTGTGGACGATGCTGCGTTACGAGGCTGTTGTTCAAGTTTTTTTTTTTTTTTTTTTTCCTCTCTTGTCTCAGTGTATCAGGAATTTGACCGCCTGTTGGAAGAGCAGTCTCCGATCGAGGCCTACATCGAGTGGCTGGACTCCATGGTGGACCGCTGCGTCGTCAAGGTGAGAGACGGCGACGAAGATAAACGAAGATTTATGAATGATTCAGCATCAGACATGTGAATAGCTGCAAGGCAAGAACAGAGCATCTGTTTCACACTTTTGAAGCTTTTTGCTCCTCACAGAAGGTCTAAAAATAGAACCTAAAATAAATAAAATTTAATTTGAGAAGCCTTTTAGAATATGTCCTTCAGTATCAAGAAGTTAACGAATAAAATCGTCGTTTTATTTATGGATGTTGGTGAGATTTTCATTCCATGGTCAGTGACTGCTGCTTGGTCAAGGTCACATACCGCTGCAGCAAAATAAAAATTTTAAATATTAACCGAGTATCAAAACTATATATTTTTTAAATGGTCAGACAAAACAGCAGAAATTTTAAATAAATTTTAAAAACAATTTACAAAAAAACCTTTGTAAAATATGACCAATATGCCAGAGTTTTCACAAGAATATAATCATCTGGTTTCTGGTTTTAGAGTCTAAAAAATAATTTTGAAAAAAAAAAACTGATGATAAATGAAAGCAATAACATTTTTTTATTTAAAAATAATAATAATTAGAAAAAATATATTTTAAAAAACAGATCTGTTACTTTAGGATTGGCTGCTATAAAGAATAAAAAAACAAAATAAATAATAAAAATGTATAAAATTTTAAACACACAAACCAAACTGAAATCATTTTTCTAGGTGCACCTGTAAAAATTATGATCAGTTCAGTTTAATAAACCTGTTTGTGCAGCAAAGTCCTAAAATCCGCTCACCTCTGCATGCCTTTCTCACTCAGAGGCACTTAGCTCCCAATCCTCCCAGTTAATGATGTCTTCAAGCTCCCCATTTGCACCCATTATGTGCCAGATATGGGCTTGTAAAATTTGGTCGCCCCGGCAACGTCCTCCACCGCCCAGACAATAGTTCAATAGGAAGGCGTGTCCCCGGGGGCAAATTAAATAGTTGACTTGTTGACATGTTTTTCGTTCCTGAGGGTTAAGCCCCAATATGGACCCAGGGGTTAATTCTGGCGCTCCCTCCCCCCCCACCTCCATCTTTTTCTCATGGAAATGTTCTCTCTCTAGGTGGCGGGGAAGAGGCCCGGCTCGCTGAAGAAGGTGGCCCAACAGTTCCTGCTGATGTGGTCGTGTTTTGGTACCAGAGTCATCCGGGATATGACCCTGCACAGCGCGCCCAGCTTTGGTGAGCCCAGAGCGATTCACGCCGACATGAACAAAGTTCACAGTCTGAGACCAAATATTCTGAGCAGTTTTAGAGATTTTGTGGTAAAGTTCTGCAGATAAACCCACCTGTTAAAATCCGTTCTGTTTATGAAGCATTACAAAGCCACTGGAACCCAGTTGAAAGTATGAAGCATTGTTTCCCAGTATCTGCAGAAAAAAATGTCAAAGGAAAGCACATTACTTCAGCGTAATTGGTTTAATTTGAAATAGAAAAGCAGAAATGATTCCTTATGGTTTTCCAACTGTGCTACAACTTTAGAGAGATTCAGGAAATATTTTGGTATTAATTATTTCAAGTAAAAAGGGTGACACTGATTCTACTTATAACATCTTTTATTTACCTCTGCTGTCCAATCTTTGGAACGACATCAAACCAAACTTCACCGTTTTGACCAGGCTCTCTGCTATTAGCAATATAAGTTAATAATAATGTATTTTTATGCATTTTGTTCTTTGCAAAGCCACAGCAGTACATTTATTAACATGGTGTGTTATCATTTTAAGTGAAAATAGGACCCGAACATGTAGGTCCTGAACTGTTTACTGTTTACCTTGTAAATTTATTAAGAAGTTTGTTTCTAGGAGGAAATGAGGCAGGCAATAAAAGCTTGGGAAAAAAACATTTAATCTGTTTTTATTGACATTTTACTGAAAATTAAAGTTCATGATCTCCATAATCAATGAAACAATCTCTTCTGGCATAATCAACTCCTTCTTATCATGATTCTTATTAACTTTCTCTGGTATTTTGTCCTTTTATCTTTACTGATAATCTCTTGGAAAGCCTTCTTGCCATCACCCTCATCTTTAGCTTCCTCCCAGATCCTGCATCAGATTTAACTTGGGATTCTGGCTGTGCCGTTCCAAAATGTTGACGTTTTGTCCAGACAGGAGAAAGATGTTGGTCAAATATAAGGAGATGAATCGGCTGGTTTCTACCTTCATATCAGAAACTGAATTCCTGCTCAGGCCTGCAGTCTTCAGAAAAAAAGTTGGAGAAATAAGAATGGCTGCCTTTTTTTTTTTTACAACCTGCCGTGCACAAGCCAAAGTTGGAACACAGCAGTAAAAGTGAAAGAGGGACAAAAAAAAAATACTTCTCCGTCTTCTCCTCGCCCTTTCTTTGAATACGAAAGACACAGCTGGTAGTGGTGTTTTGATAAAGCAGGTCTCTGTGCACAAACAGCTAATTAACAAAGGCCACCCCTCCCCTTTCCCGATGCGTTTGCCTGTTTTTCACCCCCATTTTACGAGTGTTCAGGATTGCGCCCCGCTCCCCTGAACGACCACAAGTGTTTTTATTATGCGCACGGCGGCGGCACAATGACACGTCTGTGATGCTGCTGCCTCATCTGCTCCCTGTGACATCTGGGGTCAGCCGACATATTTCTGAGGCTGAGCTGGTTCGTTTTCTCCTGTCAGGATGTGAAGTCATCACCGCCCAGACAGTCGTCGTCTATTTCATTCATTTTCCCGTCTGTAAAAAAACGTTTCGCGGTTTTAGCAGGAAGATTCAGCATGTTGTGTTTTTGTGTCTGCAGGTTCCTTCCACCTGATCCACCTCATGTTTGACGATTACGTCCTCTACCTGCTGGAGTCGCTCCACTTCCAGGAGAGGGCCAACGACCTGATGAGGGCCATGAAAGGCGAGGGGAGCACAGGTGAGGCCTCAAACGCTGAGCCACCTGTGAAGAGTAAAGCTACACAAAGTCAGCTTGAGTCAGAAATGTTACTTACTGTTTCTGTATTACTTTCTTCAAACTTAGAGGAATACATTCACCAAAATGATTTTGCTGTTGAATTATTTGGCAACGCCCAGATGGTGATGTAATGTCTTTGTAGACTTCGGATTGGTTAGGTTAACATCATTTGAGTAAATTAGAGGAAGACCTCTAATTTGTTGCATTTTGGCGACATTTCAAACACGCTGCTTTCCTGTGTGACGTCGTGGAAAATCTGAAGAAATTAGACTAGATACCAGAATCTGTTCCTCACTGTTAGCCACAGCGAAACGAGTGGAAAGGCCACGGCAAGAAAAAGAAGTCCTTACAAAGTCAAAACAATATGAAAAGTAAGATTCAAGCTTGAAAATGCACTCAGGGATAAGCGGCTTTATTTTTGAAGATGTATCCTGTGGAGTCATGAAGCCAAAATTTGAAGTTTTACATACAGGAAGATGGAGGAAGCCTCAGAAGTATATCCATATGAGATGTGGGTGGTTTTCCTGCAGAAGGGACTGGTGCACTGGAGACACATCAAGAGGAAAGAAAATAATGCCAAAATATTGAAGCAGCAACTCAAGATATTAGCCAGGAAGCTAAAACCTTAGCTTTAACCTTAACCTTTTATACAGTAAATATCTGACTTCACCTTTTTTTTTTTTGAGCAGCTGCTGCTGTTACTGCCAGGCTCTGCAAGGTCAGGAATTTATACAAAAAAAAATTCTTAAGTGGCCATATTGAATGTTTTTGGTGAGATAGCTTGTCTAATGGCTTATCTAATGAAAATAGACAATTGATTTTGATTAAAAAAAACTTTTTGAGTTTGTTTTCTATTTGATTTATCAGGTGCTTTTGGGATGTTGTATCGACCAGGTTTTATTTTAAACCACTCATCAGAATCAAAACTTACTGATGAAGCTTGGAGGAATAATTATGTAGATTTTATATTCTAAAAATTAAAGTGTTCAATGCTTCCATAAATCTGGCTTTCATGAAGGAGTGGCAAAAATGAACATGCTACATCACCCTGAACACACCATCCCCTATGCTAAAGCACGGTAGTGGCAGCATGATTGGTTGGGATGATTTTGTTTTTTCAGTTCAGCTGTGCAGTTTGTGCCGTCCCGAAAGAAAACCAGTCAGAGGCTGCAAAGGACTGAAGACTAAAGCAGAGGTTCTCCTTCCAGCAGCATGATGACCCTAAACATGCAGCCACTGCAGCGGTTTTGGTTGAAATACATCATCGTGTCAGAATGGCCCAGTCAAAGTCTACCAATAAATCCAATTGAGAATAATTGGCAGGACTTGAAAGCTGATGTTCAGAAAGGCTCTCTGTCCAATATGACAGCAATTGAGCAAATTTTTAAAGAAAAATGAGGGAAAATCAGAGTTTCTGTGTGTGCAAACCGCAGAGGCGTCCAGCGAATCGCGATTCCACGAATGTGTCCTCTCCTGACTCTTCCAGCAGAGCACGAGGAGGAATTCACGCTGACAGAAACCAGCCCCACCTCCCCGTCTCCGGGGTCCTACTCTCCCGCCCGCTCCGTCCAGTCGGTGGACGTCTCGTCGGCCAGCTCCCCCACCGCCGCCCTGTCCCCAGAGTACACAGGGGTCACCGCTTCCACAGGTGAGACGGGACAGAAAACGAAGCGGTTTTCGAAATCCTCCACGTTATTCAGCTACTCCGCGCCGAAACGTTTGTTTCTGTGTCTGCCAGGCGCTGTTCAGTCATATACCTGGTCCCTTACATACACAGTGACCACAGCGGGCGGCTCCGCTCCGGAGGCCGGGCAGCAGCTGTCCTGCATGAGGAGCAGCGCTCCCGTCCCGCCGCCGTCCTCCGCACACAGGATGCCGGTGTACGCCCACAGGGAGGAGCACGGGTAAATACCACCCTGGTGTTAGACGCACCCACAGGAGATTTCACTGCTAATCAGGCACGTCTTGTCACAGATACAGCGGTAGCTACAACTATGGCAGCTACACCAACCAGCACCCCCACTCCATCCAGAGCCAGTACCCGAGCCTGGCCCACGAGCCGGCCATCCCCGCCCCACTTCACTACTCCGCCTACCACCGCTCCTCTGCACAGGTCAGTGCTGCACAGGCAGGATCGGGTCAACATTTACTTTACTTTCCAAATCTATTCACATAATTTACACTTTTTCACATCTTATGTTGCTGCAGCAACAGACCAACATAAAGTGGCGCATTACTGTGAAAATGATTCCTGGTTTACAGCTTTTCGTCTAAAGAGAAATCTGAAAAGTGTGGCATGCATTATTCAGCCCTGTTTTTGTGTGTTGCCCCTAAATAAAATCCAGAACGACTTAATCTCAAGCTGTGAGCATCTCACATAATTCTCTGAGAATGGAAAGCGTTTAGGACAACTACTAGCTGTCATCCGAACCCACTTCACAAAGATGGGGTTCATGAAAAAGTGGCGACAAGAACGTCTTGCTTTTGTTTGCAAGCTGCTCTGGTCACAAGACTTGTATCTGAATTGTTTTGCCTGAAGTTAAAGTGGTAAGTACAGCAGAAAACTTAACATTGCACAATGTTTAGAACACACAATCCTTACTGTGAAACATGATGGTGGCAGCATCATGCTGTGGGGATCCTTCTCCTCACCCCAGGCAGGGAGGCTGGGAAGAAGGATGGAGCTAAATAAAGGGTAATAAAGGAGAGAAGCCTGGTGTTCAGGCTGAACCACTTAAAGTCTTAAACCCAACAGAGAATTTGTGACAAGACTTGACAACTGGTGTTTAACTCTTTTAGTTTCACGTTTCAAATCTCCAACTTATTTTAATTGCATGCAGTTCTAAATGCCTTGTGAGTAAATATATTTGCCCATTTATCCATAAAAACTGGAACTTTCGATATCTATAAAGTTATTTTTGCAATTTACCATCTATTAAAAGATTGCCTCTGATTAATTTCACTCCCTGCTACGGCGGGGGTGAAATTACCGTAATAACCCGATATTGGCTGGAAAGCGCACGGTCTCCCCCTCTTTCAGAAACCATTGGCATTTTTCAGATAGCGCAAAGTGTGGCGGACTTACGGTACTGCAAATTTGACTGGATCGATGTCAACACATTCGTCGTCAACACACTCCCCATCCTGCCTGACTGAGCCTGGGGGGGAAAAAATCATTTGTTCTTTATTTCATAATTCTGGACTACTTTGTGTTGGTCTATCTCATAAAATCCCATTAAGATCCTTTGGAGTTTGTTGTTGTCTTGTGATAAAACGTGCAGAGGTTCAGGTGATATTAAAACTTTCCTAAGGTGGTGGATTGTCCACTGGGTGAATACGCACACATCTCCCATCTGCTCTGTTTTATTGTTAATTTATCTGAAATCTACAACAGCTTGATTAACTATAAACGAAATCGGTTTGGTATCTTTATTGTTTTAAACAAAAGATTTTTTTTTTTTTTAAGAGGTTTCGGTCCGTGATGTTGCCGTTCTTGCAGCTTGTGGTGTAAATTTGCTCTTTTGGTGGTAATTTCCTGTCGAGGGAGCGCCAGCCTCCGCTGCTTTTATGGTGGTGGTGGGTGGGGGGGGAGGGGGTAAATCGGCCGGACTTCAGAGCTCGCAGTGTTTCTAAACGTTTCTGAATCAAACCCTCTCCGCTCGGCGGAAGCAGACAGTGAAAGGTGGCTCTTCCAGGGGCCAAGAGGGGCCCCGCTCTGCTACTCCTCCTTCCAGCTCTCAATGGTCTCTTCATGTGTTTGAGCCAGCAGCCTCAGAGCGGGGCAGAAGGGGCGTTTATTAAAATATTGTTGTGCAACGACCCCCTTCTTTGCCTGTGAACAAGAGGCAGCTGAGACGTCGGCTCTGCTCTGACCATCTTTTTCCATGCCGCGATCCTTCATAATGGAATCGACTGTCGTGTTTATATTTAGCCAGAAAAAGGGAAAAGGCTCCTACTTCCACTTTTCTTTTTTAGACCCGTCTGAGCTTAAATGAAGCACAATGACTCCACTTTGTCAGAGCAAGAGGTCGGGCACGGAGCTGCAACCTCATTCGGATCCACATCTGTCCAGAGTATTTTTATCGCCAGGCAGATTAACTCATTGTTCTTTGTTGCGCCGTCACCACAGGCAACACAAATAACAAATAGAAAAGGCTTTTTTTTTTTAAAGAAAGGACAATTTTTTATTTATTTATTTTTTTTTTTTTGTGAGAGCCTTAATTTTTCTGTTTTGACCATTTTTGGCACAACTTGTGAGACAATTTCCCCCGACAGGAAATTACCATCGATGGGGTCGGCTCACATAAACAGGTTCACAGATGAGGCGACACCGAAGTGACGTCTCTGAAAGGAGGGAAGCTTTTCATGCTTCCTTTAAAGTTTTCAATTGGTGTTTTACTGATGTGTAAGAAAAAAGCTTATTATCAATCTAAACTTAAGGACCACAGGTAGAAGTATTCCGCATAACAATTTAGTTTTTTTTTATATATATTTTGAATATTTTTTTTTCCATTGTTATTGATTCAGATATACATTTGGTCTTGTTGTTTTATTTTATTACGATGATCATTGTTGCCCCCTTTCACAATTTCCAGTTTATTTGCATGTTTTCCACACTTAACCGTTTCAGGACAACACAAGTGAGCACAAAATTCAGTCTTTAAATTCCAATTTAATTCCCCATTTATTTAGTTTTATGTCAAAGATCAGTTCTAAACCTTATTTAATTGCTTATAAAATAATCATTGATCAACCTTACTGTCTTTCTCCTCCTCAGTACCAGCTCAACAGCCAGATGCCCCGCATGGAGCCGTGCCTGATGGGCAGCACTCCTCGGTTGCACCCTGCGCCCATCGCCCCCCGCTGGCCAGATGTGTCTCCTGCCAACAGCTGTTACTCCAGCCCGCCTATGCATTCCTCTCGCTATGCCACCTCTGGGGACATGTACTCTCCTCTCGGCCCTCGCAGAAACTCGGAGTACGAACACTCGCAGCATTTTCCAGGCTTCGCCTACATCAACGGAGAGGCCACCACAGGCTGGGCCAAATAGGGCTTGATTACTCCTTACCTGATAAACTGGCAGCTGCAGTCTCTCAAAGACAAAGAGGAAGGTGAAAGAAATCGAGGCCGGACTGACAAGTTTGAAGAGGCGTCACCCGACCAGATCTCCAATTAATCATTTCCTCCATCAAACACTCGATGGAGGAAAACAAATCATATTGATTGTCTGAACCTGCAGCAAAATCATATAAAGAGTGCAATGCTGCTGCCAAGCTGTGCCTTTGTTTTAAGGAATGTACACCTCAGCCTGAGTTGCCCTTGCTGCTCTCAGCACTGTGTTTGGATACCGGTGCAGCTGCGGGTTTTCCTGCAGGCGTTGCTCAGCACTGTTGCAGCATCTCGTCGCGATGAGCTGCGCCGCCTTAACCACCTCCTGGGACTCCAGGTCTGTGACTATGAGCTGACAACCATCGCGTGTTTCCATCTCAGATAGTTAACTTAAACACAACAAATGTATCCTGTCGCAAGCTTTTTCTGCTGTTTTTCTGTGACTATATATCTATAAAGATATATATATATATATATATATATATATATATATAAGTATTTTCTGTAACTTTGTAACATGGTGTAATGCTATATTTTCTATGTCGTCTTTGTTTTGTATGGTTAGTAAAGGATGCATTAACTTAGGGTTGTGTGTTTTATAATGCACTCAAAGCTACGGAGGACCTATTACCCTATGGGTATTTATTAAAAAGGGAAATATCAAAGTGTACAGTAACATGAAGTCACTTTTCTGTAAATAAAAAGCACTGGAGAGCATCAGTGGTGACAGTTAAATTATGTTGGAAATATTCTGCCCCCATAAATAATTCAACAATTCAAAACGGCGAGTCTTTTTTTTTTTTTCTCTCTCTTTCTCTACTGTTTTCATGAGTTTTGTGTTGAGAAAACCCAACACACAGCCACTTTTTGTTCCGATATACTTAACATAACGTATTTGGCCTTCACAGAGTTTTGTTCTGGCTTCGGCCACACCTAAATGCTGCAAACGATACAAACAAGTTTAGGATCAGACCAGTGTAGCCAAAGTAAATAGTTGCATTTGTTAAGGGAAAAGGCCAAATCCAAACCAAAATGGTGCCCTTGTTTAAATCCACGAAAAACTGTGACTGCATTTTTTTTTGGAAAATTGTTTAATTTTTTTTTATTATTATTATTTCAGTCGCCACACCTAGAGCCTCATTGTTGTCAGACTTGTAGAGATAAGAAATTACTTAAACAAAACCTGTTTGACAACGTGAAATCACAAGTAAAGAAAATGTGGGACAGTCACCAGCTTAGCAAAATTACTCCAAGAGTCCATTGGCAACTAAACCAAGAAGGTCACAAATAACCCAAAATGATATGTGAAGCAAAACTGGCTTCACTCTTCTCAGTTGAGAGCAGCGTCTATGATTAAACGGTAAGAAAGAGAAACTGGGCAGAAACTGCATCCGTGTTACAGTGATCATAGAAAATCCTTCCAAGAAACATCTTGATTATCCTCAACACTTTTGGTAAAATATTATGTGGACTGGTGAGAAAACAGTGTTTTTTTTTTTTTTTTTTTTTTGTAAAGTGTGCATCTTATTACACCTAATGTGAAACTAACATGATTTCAGAAAAAATATCACACCATCAGTTAAACAGAGTTGTGCTGGTGTGATTTTCTGGGGCTGATTTGTTGCTTCAGGATCCTGGACAGCATCATGATGGAACCATGATTTACGCTTTTATAACTAGTAAATCTTGAAAAAGTTTGTGACCTTAAGCTCATTAGAGTTATGTAGCAGCATCCAAAGCACCCCAAAACTTTATCTGTAAATCAGATTTAGATCCTGTGGCATCGCCAGAAACATTATGGAAAACCTTCTAGTGTGATTAAATGTGAAACAATTCTGCAAAGAAGAGTAGGGCAGATTCCTCTGCAGCAATAGAAAAATACTCACCAGTTATCACAAATGCTTATCACTTCTTGACCTGAACAATTTTACCAACCATTATTCGTTCGTTTTTAAGACTTTGTAGTTACTAGGTACTTTGCAAATCCTGTTATTAAAGAAATGAAGAAGCTACGTTCCAATGTTGAACCTTGTCTCCTTGATACTTTATCATTAAATACTAAAAACTGTTTTCTGTCAGTGAAAAAGATGCTTGACCACCTATGAACTCTGAAAATTACAGATTATAAACCATAAGAACAATCTCACAGTGTGCCGTTTTGTTTACATTTTTGCTGTAACTTCTTTTATCAGTCCAACTAATGCAAAATGGATTTAACTTCATTTTATTCCAGTTTTATTAATGCTTCTTTTTGTTTGTTTAAAATGGTCTGATACTTGTTAAAACAGCTTTTAAGCACTTAAGAAAGCTGTAAAAGCAACATTACCAACATTTTTTAAAAAGTGGCATCATCTTAAGCAGACATGGATCAATGGAATCATTTTAGCTAATCTATTTTTTCCATCTTCATAAACTCAGTGGGAACCTTAAAAGGGGGATGGGTCTGAGCAAGAACTGCTGAATAAAGTCCATTTCAATTGAGCAAGTGTCCTGCTGTGCTGAGGTCATTGCATCTTAGTCCCACAACCTTTAACCTCTTACCCCTGACTGCGTTTCTTTATACATCAGAGTGAATCCTCTGTGCTACATCTCTGAAATCCTGCAGGACTCACTGCCGAGACATTGAACGCAGCTGACTTGTTTGCTGCAAAGAAGAAAATAAAGATGTTGGCCCTTCATTGTAATATAATCACCTGACCTTAATGTCAACAGCAATATCCGCCGTGTTCTGCTGAGATCTTTACGCCTTCTCGTCTGGCAGCTGTGAGAACCACGTTGTCACCAAAGGCAAAGTCTTGGAAGTGACATAAAAATAAGGAAATCTAGGAACCTGATTCTCAAGGTGCGTCCAGAAATTCCCAGTGCAGGATGTAGCTGATGACATCATCCACCCAGAGGGAAAAATAAAGAATAAACATGAACATTTCTTTTAAACGTAATAAATTATAGTGCAGTAAAAACAACCGAAACACATTAAAATGTAGCTTCCATAAACAATCACTTCTTAAAAGTTTCTAGAATGAAAGACGATCTTCACCTATTTCATTCATTTGTGTGACTTCAGAGCTGCTACATTAAAGGAACATTATCTCAGCTCCCATCAAAGCACATAAAGTTTAGCATTCCTGCTTATTTTATATTGTTTATTGTAAATTACCTATTTTTCAACAACAGTTACACTCATCTCTAAATACTTGTATTTTTTTAAATGTACTATTTTTCATATCTGCAAAAGTCGTGACGTGTTATTGTCAAAACTCTAGTTTTTCCATTTACCATTGTCTTATTAACCTGTGTGTGTTTCACCTCACACTTTGCTCTTGATATTCAAGTACCATTCTATCATTGCGTTGCTTATGGCAGCAAAGTATTTTTGCTCTTCACTTTCTGACAGTTGATATGATACGAAACAATGGCAACAAGGTGTTATTTCTACAACTAGGAGAACCTGGTTAGTATCTCAAAAGCTTAAAAATTACATTAAAAACTACCAGAAAGCTCAAAGACGTTGAAATCAATAAAATCTAAAATATGTATAAAAATAATTTTTAAAAAAATACACATTTTTTAAAAATAAATTAATATTAAATCAGTTAGCAGACTGTTTAGCAGCGTGCAGTTTCTTGCAGCAGTGTGACTGAGGCTGCAGGTGGAGGCAGTCAGGGGAGTCTCCCTGCTCTCAGCGGCTCTATGACACCACCTTAGCCTGACAGCTAGCACTGGCAACGTCCCAACCTAGCTAGCTGTCCGTGTTTCACACAGTCTCCACATCATGGATCTTAACGGCATCTTGTCCCAGCTTGAAAGTGCTAACGAAGAGGACACGGAGAAGCTTTTACGTCGGTACAGTGAAGAGGTGAGCCAGCGGCTTGGTCAGATGTTATTCAACCAAAGCAAACAAGCAGCTAAAGCTAGTTAGCGAGCTAGCTTTGAGTTAGCTTTACATGTTGAGTTGCTAGCTGAGCAGAGATGTGACGTGTGGTCTGTCAAATGACTTTTAATCTTTACTCAGACCGCATCGTGTTTGGGAACGAACAAAATGAACAGAAAAATGCTAAAAAGAAACAAAAAAACAACGACGACAACAACAACAACCCAGTTGTAGTCGATATGCTGCCGCCGACAAGATGAGCGACTTTATGTTTCTAATGCAAATCTCTGTCAGGAGTACTGTTTACGTTCAATACAGCTCATAAATAACAAGGTAACAGATCAAAACAACAACAACAGTAAAAACTGAAACGACATATTCAAAGAAAATGCTAAAAAGCTAACTAAAAAAAAGCTAAAAAAAAAAGTTAAGTCATGGTTAGAAATAAACTTACAGCATTTTGTAACCTTGGTGGAAAAGCTGCTGTCGTCAATACAATGTTCAGTCTTTATTTATAGGAGCCAACAGTTTCTGCTTAGTTCAGGTTTTTAGGGAGTTTGATCCAGAGCTGAAAAAAGACGGAAATCAAAGTCTGACTCCTTGTTTATTTTTGGTGCCAACATTGAGAACACACATCTGAACTCAGAAATACGTTTATTCCCTAGACCAAGAAGACTTCAATTAATGCCATTTGTGCATGATCAGGGTATGATCAGGCAGCCAGAACAGGGATTTGATCCATTTTCCTGGTTTTGGTCTGGACTCCGGCAGCAGCATTTTGGACAGGCAGTAAAGGGGAAATTAAGAAGCAATGATGATATATTGCAGAGTCATTGCATTCTCAAATATAAGTGAAGAGAAATAAAACCTTTTTTAATTTCAGAACACTCAGACCTTCACGTTTAACCAAAAAGAAGAAGCCCTGCGGAGTGTGAGTAGATCCCGGCGGCGCATGTTATTACTCGATAATCTTGTACAGCGGTGACATTCTTCCTCCCTGTCTATCTTGTAATTCAGAAACTCTGTCAGAGTGTGCTGACGGTTCTTGGGAGACAGGTGCGGCCCAGCTGCCAGAAGACGTGTCTGGAAACACTCCGCATCCTGTCCAGAGACAAGTGTGTGCTGGGGCCTGTAGCCACCAGGGAGGGCATGCTGGTTCTGACGGGGTTAGCGATGCTGCGTACCGGACAGGAAGGCGAGGATAAACAGGAAACCACTCAGGATGCTTTACAGTCTGAGGAGGAGAAGAGGGTGGTGGTGGAGGCCCTGAAGTGCCTTTGCAACGTTGTGTACAACAGTGCTGCGGCTCAGCAGGTGTGTGTGGACATCCAGCTGGTTCACGGCCTCTGTGCCAGCCTGCGCTTCGCCCGTACGTGGCAACACGAGGTGGGCCTGTTTGTCCTGCGCCTCTTCTTCCTGCTGTCCGCCCTGCGCCCTGATCTGAGGGGAATACTCAGGAAAGACTGTCACGCTGTGAGACTGCTGTCGGAGGTTCTGGAGCACACTCTGGACGTTCGCTGGGTCGGCACCTATGAGGCGGCTCGACCAGACCCGCAGGCTCTGCCCCTGCCCACAGAGAACAACGAGCGAGCCATGGAAGCCCTTAAAGCCTTGTTCAACCTCACTCTCTCAGAAAGTCGGAACGAGGTGAGCATGCCATGACTTTGATTCGCAGTTTCGGTACAAGGGTCAACATCTGGGTTTCTGTTCAAATCGCTACACTAAAAGCTACAGATACATTTTCCAGTTTCTCACTTTTGTGGCGTTTTGGCAAGAACATTTTTAATGAAGCCAATTTTAATTTTAACATTTCTTGATACCACTTGTTGCATCTTGTTTCACTTTCCAATAAGAATCTTTTACATTCTTCTTATTATTATCAGTTTTTTTTAGGTTTTAATTATGCAATTTTTTCTCTTTTTGCGTTTTTACAGGAGGACAACCACCAGTTCCGACTCCTAGCTGCTATCCTGCGTCATCTGTTGATGCTGAAAACAGAGACAGAGGAGAAAACAGAAGAAGTTCACAGGTAGGAATCTGTTAAAAGGACCAAACGGCTGCTAAGAACAGGACAAACCCAACCCAAACCATCATCTTATTAAAAAAAAAGAAAAGATTATTCACTTAATAATTGTCTGATTTTACTTTTATAATCTTGCTGTAAAAATGCTGTTTCGTGTTCCTGCTTCAGCCACACCATCAACCTGCTGAACAACCTGCCTGCTTCCTGCCTGGATGTGCTGATCGATGTGCCGGTCCAGGGAGGCGTGGAGGAGTACGGAGGGAAAAACATGGAAGCAGTTCAGGTGTTGCTGGACTTCATGGAGAGGAGAATCGACAAGGTAAAGATGGTCTTTAGGAGCAACGAGGGGAGGGCTCTGGTGAGGGTCATTTTTACAGTTTACATGTCTGAAAAACTCACTAATATTAACTTTTTGCAATGAGATCTAAGATGGTAAGTTGGATGTGCAATTAACAGAGCATTGTTAATTGCTTAATTGTTCCCAGCTGTGACAAAACATTGATTCTGTTACATATTTAATCATAATTGCTTCCTGCAAAGAAACGCACAGATATGAAGTTATTCCTGCACACAGTAATATTCCTCTGATCTGGCTGCTTGTTGACCAGATGCAGTTTGTTGAAGACATTAGACATTTCCAGCTAACTGCATTAAGTTGCTTCATAAGCCTGTTGTGGTGGCGTCCATTATGTTGCTCTTTGAGCGCTAACGGCTGCACAGCTGTCTGGTTTTGTAACTTTAGTTCCATCTAAAGTAAGCAGGATTAGGATTAGGGTCCAGACTTTTAAATTAAAAGAACATTGTTCAAAAACATTTATTTGGTCTCTTGGTCAACAAAGTTGCAATGATCCCAGCTGTAGTTTCTGTAACAGTTGGCAAAAATAAATTTCAATTATTTTGTGTCTATTACGATGGTAAGACACGCAGTTTCTTTCAGTCCATGATGTGACTCGTTTGCCGTCTCGTGTCGCTTCACAAAGGGCTCCAACTACAAAGAGGGTCTGACTCCAGTGCTCAGCCTGTTAACTGAGGGATCCAGGTGCCACAGAGAGATCCGCAGATACATCAAAACTCAGGTAATGCTGCAAACAGGGGCTGCAGCTAACCATTATCCTAGTAGTTGAATGTTCTGTTGATTACAATCAATTAATTAGATCTTTAAAAATTGGCCTTATGCTGCAGATTTTTCATTACTTAAACTTATTTTATACAATATTTAAAACGCATATAAAATGCAAATAAACACTTCAGTTCATTTTTTAAATAAGAAAATAAACATTTTATTGCCTACGATACAATAACATAGTATTACTTTGGTGAACACTTGATCATTTGTACCGTCTGCAGCTAAAAAATACTTCTAACATCGACATGTGAAAAGCTCGGCCCTTTCTGCTGAACTTACGGCTCATCTGATGATTATGCTTTTGAGTGACCAATTAAAACTGGGATAGAAAACGATGCTTAATGGAGTTTATTTTGTGTTAAATTTAAAGGAGGTGAAGCTAAAACTAAGCCAATGGAGAAGTTTTGGGTAGAAAGATGGTTTTTCATCTTAAATGCAACATCTATATATTTTTGTACAGTTTTTGCTTAATTATTGCTCTGATTGTGTAGTTCTTTAAAATAATGCCCTCATTTTAAGAGTCTATATGCTCATTTAACGATTTTTTTGATAACTAAATCAGTTGACGGTTATTTCGATAATCAGTTAATCATAATCAATCTAATTCATTGCTTCCCTCTTACTGCAAACCAATCAGAAGCAGCCAGTGTTGACCTTTATATCTGCTGAGGATTCTTTGGCAATGTTGCGTACAAACTGTTGTGCGTTGTAGGTACTTCCTCCGCTGAAGGACGTGAAGAACAGACCCGAGGTGGGCACCACCATCAGGAACAAGCTGGTTCGCCTCATGACGCATGTGGACATGGGCGTGAAGCAGACGGCCGCAGAGTTCCTGTTTGTCCTCTGCAAAGAAAGCGGTGAGTGAAGACGAGCGAGATGCGTCGGGCTGCGGCTGTGACATTTATGCCTGGTTTCGGTTTTTTGAAATATTAATCAGTTCGTATGTGTGACGTCACCTTTCAGTGGACAATCTTTTGAAGTACACGGGATACGGAAACGCAGCCGGACTCCTGGTGGCTCGGGGGCTTCTGGCCGGCGGGAGAGGAGAGACGGAGTACTCTGAAGATGAAGACTCGGACACGGATGAGTATAAATCCGCCAAACCTTTGTGAGTTTCTCGGGCTCGCGTCATACCGAGAAAGTAGTTTGCAGATGTAGATTAGGCCTTTTTAATGTTTATATTTCCAGCATTAACCCCATTACTGGTCATGTGGAGGAGCCGATGCCGAACCCCATCGAGGAGATGACGGAGGAGCAGAAGGAGTATGAAGCTGAGAAACTGGCCAACATGTTTGACAAGCTGTCAAGGTGAGACTCTGAAGCAAAACGGGGATTTAGCGCTGCTAAAAGCTTCGTTTAAAAAACAGGATACAGGATACAGATGGCTGATGGAGATATGTACAAAGTCCCTAAAATGTAGAGTTGCTATGGAGATCTAGTGAGCTCTGGAGGCCATAGTACTGATGAAAAGTTGCACCAGGATGTTAAGAATTATTTCAAAAATGTTTTTATTGTGAACTTATGTTACTTTAAGGCTTTTTATATATTTTACCTGGAGAGCCAGTTATTGTTCAGGACATCAGAAAATATTGTTTTTGTTTCTCCTCCCACCAGTTTGACTCAGTTTAACTCTTTAGCTCCTGCATTGTCTGTGGAGAAAACGAGTCAGCAGAATTGGATGCAATATTAGATGAGATATTTTTCTCTTGCAGTGCTTCAGCTTAGTAAGTAAGCTGATGTAATCAGGTAAAATTCTCCTTTCCCATGAATAGAAGCTTCCCATAAATGCTAATTAATAATGATAATTTTTGTAAATATTTGACCTGCTGATTTTGATTTCAGCCCGTTCGCATTCCCTTAAATATGAGAAGACAGAAAGCCTTCAATCGAAACATAATAAATCTAGCATAAATAACTACAGCAGTTATTTAAATCTGTAGAAGAGGTGAGGAATGCTGCTGTGAGAGAGCAGTGCCTCTAAATCTGTTTTACAGATATTTTAAACCGTCTTTAAGAGCTCAAATTAGCAATTAGCTCATTAATAAAACAGCAGACAAAAAGCAAAAGCTAAAAGGTTAAAACAGACCAACTTCGCTGTGCCATGTTCGGCCTTCCTGTTATCTGCTAAATCTCTTGCTCTCCGTTTCTCTTCCATGACCTTTAACATTCTCAACATGCCACACAAAGCACAGCTTCCCTCATGCCTCTGCTTCCTCTGACGTAAATTATTAATGCTATAAATGGCTACACCTGAGCTCTGTAACATAGTTCATTCTGGTTTTGTCGGCTGGAGCTGGTAGTGCTCGGGTAGTTCACATGATTTTGAAATAAAACCAACAACTTGAGTTGATTCGTGGTGCTGAAGTGAAGGCAGCTGGACTTCTTCTCTTGTCTCTTGAAAATGTTTCACCTCTGAAGCGTTGTGAAGGAGAGGTGAAACAATAGAAGTCAAGTAGGATCGTGATGTGCTGAGGATTTCTAAGTGCTCCTGTGTTAAATGTTGGTGCCAACATTCAACATTTTCATGCCTAAACAAGCTTCATTTCTGATGAAAATAGCTGTAAGTTTTTAACCAGTTTGCTCGATGGCCTATAGTTTGAGTAAATATGAAAAAAAAAACAACAAGTTTTTAATTGGGGAAATTTAGCCTCCATGTAAACATTTTCTGCAGAAACCACATTTAAACTACTGAAATTCAAAAGAACATTTCGACACAAAGGAGAGAGAGAGGCGCATGAGGAGGGACGACCGATGTTCCTCTTCTCGGCTGATCGGCTGAGTCTGTTTTGGAGGAGTTGTTTGAAAAGCTCCAGGCTTCTGCTGCGTTTGAGTTGACCTTTTCATTAGCGAGCGGAGGCTAATGTTACCTGCTAAAAGGTGACTGTGAGCTTTCTCCCGGCCAACCAGTTCATCACGGGAAGAATCTCCCTCCGCCACGCGAGTCTTCAATTAGCCTCTGACTGGCAGCCGTCACATTCAGCGGCAGAAAATAGGAGCTGGAGCCGCGCGTCGCTGCAGCATCATTACCTCCACATTAATTATCACCTAATTGGCAAACGCAGTCGGCTTGTTGGCTCCGCTTCCTTTATGTTCCTCATTGAAGTTGTTTTTTTATTTTTTACCACGCGTCCCAACTCGTGTTGGAGGCGCTGGCCAGATGAGGAGCGAACCGGCACACAGGCGTAAACTAGACGAACCAATTTGGGTGGAACGTGGATGAAGAGGAAGAGACACGGCTGAATAAAAACGGCGACATAAGGGAGGCGACCTCGTCATTGTTGGCCGCGGGGCCATAATGAGACGCGTGCAGCCAGAATGAGAAGATTCCTCCTCTGAGGCCGCATCGTCTTTCTTCTCCTTCCGAGGAAAGAGAGAGGTGCTCTTCCATCAGCACAGGTGCTAAGGAGATTGCTCAGCGGCCGGCAGGAATGTGCTCTGCTGACAGCGCGACTGGTCGTCTAATTAGGACACACACCCCGACCCGTTTACACCTGCCGGGCCCTCCATCACTTCCGAGAAGGAGAGAGAGGAGATATTTTTGGGTCTAATTAGGAGCAATGATGTTAAATGTTTGTTTTTATTAAGGCTGGAGGTGATTTATTTAGTTATTTTTAATTTTACGACCCTATCCTCATGCGTTTCCCACACTAAATCAAATTTACTTTCAGGAATCTGTCTTTTGTGTATAAATCTGTCAAATTAACGTTTGAGGATCCTTTTTTAAACTGTTGATGGATAATTCTCAGATGGATCATCTTGGACGAAGCAGTGACACACACACACACACACACACAGTGCAGGTATAATTGGATTAGGATAAAGGGCCAGTGTTGGCTTTGAGGAGATTAGTTTGAGCACTGATCCTGTAATTAAACTGCCACAGGAAGGGAGAGGAAGAGGAGGAGGGAGAGAACGACGGTCAGACAGGGCCGATTGTCGTTGAACGGGTGAGGAGAGGGGGTTTGGATGAGGGTCCTCCAGTTTGTGTATGAATAAGGACAAATTCAAGGCCCTCGTTAAGTCTGTCCAGAGACACAAAGAAGCCTGAGCGGAGTTTCAGATTTCTCAGTCCTCTGATTCTTCTCGTTTCTTCCTCTCCACAGGCAGAACGTGATCCGGCCGATGGGCGTCAGGCCGGACGGGACGTTGGCGCCTCTGGAAGAGACGCTCATCTGTCGACCAGAAGAAAACTCTGATACAGACTCTGACTAGTGCGCCGCACGTCTGGGCTGCGGTTTCCAGATCTGCGTCCCAATTGTAGAGCTAGTGAAACTGAACTGTGACATGCTGCACTTACACATTTCACATTACATGTACATGATATGATGTAAAAAAAAAAAAAACCATCCTGGCCTCCAGTGATGACCCATAAAGTCCAGCTTGTCACCAACCTGTGTGATAAGAGAGGAGGAAGTAGTTCATTGTGGATTGAGCTGGGAGAGTGACTGTGATGAGTTTAAGTGTAAGATACTGAACCTCTGGCACATAGTTAGGCATGTTAACGATGGAAAACATGGAGCACGCCTTTAAGTCTGTCAGGCGTCATTTTTCTTCTTCTTAACACGGTTATTGATTTCTTGCAAAAGTACTCGCACCCCTTAAAGTCTGTTTTTTGTCAGAACTTAAATCTATTTTACGTGATAGACCGACACAAAGTAGAGCACAACTCCAAAGTTGAAGCAAAGATGGGATTTAAAAATGCAACTTAAAATCTGAAGTGGTTTTGTGTCAAACCCCAACTGGTTAATACTTTCTAAAACTTTTTTTTTTTGCTTCACTTACAGTTGTGAAGTCTTGTGGTGTATTTACCAGCTTTGACCATCATCTGTATGTTTAGGGTCGATGTCTAACTTTGAGGGGGGAAGTTCTGGTCGCCTTCAAACAGGATTTACCGTCAGCTCTGACTGAACAGAATAGCATCTGCACAGCATGAAATCGCCACTTCTTTGGGGATTGGGGAATGTTAAACTCTTAGGGTTTCCAAATGATGGAGGCAGAGTGCCACTTTAATCAGATTTGTATTTATAAAAGAAAGTACCCTTTTCCCTAAACCTCACAGTTATGCACTATTTTGTGTTGTGATGTAACAAAAAAAATAGACTTTCAAGGGTATAAATACTTTTGCGAGGCACATTGTGTTGTATGGGTGTCTACTTTGATACAAACTCAATGGAATACGTCTAAAGTGATATCTTTAAAATGAATGACTTGACAGGGACTGAAAGTTTGCAGAGAAGATCAGATTTTAGCCTCCTTCTCCATTTCAGACCTTCTGTGCCACGACTACAAATTAAGCTTATTTTCCAGATTCTTCTTGTGCTCTGAAATGACATTAGGTTTTTAACTATTGGAATTCAATCAAGGCTTTTCAGAAAAGATACAATAAACGATCAGATTGAAGCATTATAATTAAAGTATTTAACTATAATGTGAAATGCACCGTTGCCTTCACCGTTGGCAGATACAGGCGTTGGACGGATGGAAGTAGGAAGAGTTGGTCCTGAAGGCTCCTGCTGTTACTCAGAGTTCATTTGAGGCCTTTATGGTTGGTTACCTGTTGCATCCTTAAGTTATGAAACTTAAATTCTTGTTGGATCTTTTTTTTTTTTTTTTTATAGTGAACACAGATGCCAAGGTTTAAAGTCTTAAAAATAAAATAAAATCATTCCTTTTGTTTGGTTCCTCACATTTATGTTCTCCTACATTTTTAATTAAACACTGGACAGTTAAACCCCCCCTCTGGTTTTAAATGCCGCTGCCTGTCCACAGGCATGTTGTGACCACTGAAACTTTTTAAATTCAGGCTTGTTAGCCAACAGACATTCGTTTTTTTAAGAAGCTTAGAGGAACAGAAAAGCAACTTGATATGTAGTTGCTGAAACACCTCGTGTGGATTTTAAGACCATGAAATATGGAAACTACAATGATTGTTTTTAATCCATTTACTTTTTTTTTAAATTTTTTGCCAAATCTGCATGATGATAAATATTTTTGCCCCTGATGGACAATGTAGAATTTTATACAAATCTTTGTGTGTAAGGCCGACTGCTCTTATAAATTTATAGTAAACTGTTGGTACAGCAACAAGTCCAGTTCCTAAAGATTTTACTGTAACTGAAATGCTTTTAAGCCTCGTCAGATTTTTGTTGTATTTTCTTACCATTATGTTTTTGTATTTAAACTGTTCAGACTTTCCTTTGTGCTTGTAAGTTATGCTATGTTATTTTTCCAACACATAAATCCTGGGATCCTTTATAAATTTGCATGAACGTGGGAAGAATATCTTGTTTGCACTTTTTTTGTGTGTGTACTATAGGCAGCACTACTTATTTTGTGAGGCTTTTCCACTGAAAAGTTAATAAAAGTGAAGAACAACACCGTCTCCTTTGCAAAGAGAAGCATTTATTAAATATTGAACAGTGCATGATTGAGATAAAACAACTTTATTAGCCTTGGACATATAAAAATCACTTTGGGGAATATTTACTAGTGTTCTGGATGGAAACTAGATTAACCACCTTATATCTACATATAAACAAAACAAACACTTCACATTGACTATGACAGATGTGAAGCAAAACAACCTGCATATTTACAGAGCAGCTGAAATGAATTTCTCCTGAACTGTTGTATTACAGGCTGAGGAGTTATTTGCTTGCTCTGGAAGACGCAGAGCTTTTGCTGTCCGTTTCTGAGTCGGTGTCCTCGCTGCAGCTTCCTTCAGCGCCTGGTCTGGATGTCTGCATGTCTTCAGTCTCTGATGATGATGATGATGATGATCCATTGGTTACCACAGGAGGGATGCCCTGCAAGAAGGACTTCATCTCAAATAATCACATTTATCTCAGTAAACTATATTAAAAAGTGAAACTTATATTGATTAATTATGGATAACATTTATTTGTTACAGTAAAGGCCCATCATTAAGGGGTTTCTAATAAAAAAAATAAAAAAAATTGTTGGCATTTTCCATTAATTTTTGCATTAGAGTGGTTCTGGTGCTGCTTTGAGGAAACACAGGTTGCTTTAATTTAAGCCTTTGGTTGATCTTTATTGTTGGGCATCGGAGCTGAACGATAAATCAATAATATCAATAGATAATGTCTCAGAATTGTCAATATTCAAAATCATCACCTTCCTAAAATAAAGGGTTATGTCAATTTTAGTCAAATGTGACTTTGACCAGAAGAAGAAAAAATATCACCTCATTTAATTGCCAAAAGATGCTTTAGGCCATTATTTTAGGAAGGTAAAGTATTCACTGAGCCGCACAGCATTCTGGGATATGTAGGCAGAGGGAGGCTTTTAGCTGTTCAACTTCACGACTTAAGATTTTCTATGACAACGGTTTTGAAACCTGGTCCCGCTGTCCAGCATGCTTTAGAGCTTGAGAAAAATGCAGTGTGAATGTTTAGGTGAAAACTGCAGAAGCGTTTGAAGTCAACTGAAGCAACAGAATAAAGCAAAATCCTGCAAAACGCAAATAGAAAAAAAAACTGTAGAAAGAAGAGTGAAAACCTTCAGTCAATATCCAAACTACCAACCAAAGACTTTGTAAACAAAGATTTACAAAGCCAAGAGGGGTTAGAAGTAGGGTTTAAATCAGCATTGCATTTAAATAGCTGTACTGAAACACATATATGAGTTCTGTGAGCAGACATTTAATTCACCATTGCTTATTTCTTAGAAACTGAATTCCAGGTTTTTCATTGGCCATAATAATCTAAGTTAACAGAAATAAAACTTGATGTCTATCTGATTGTGCAATCAATCTATTTAAAAGACTTTTGAATTCATTTAATGAAATAAATCAACTTTTTGCTGATGCTGTGTGTCCTGACCAACTCACCGACTTTTCCTGAGTCCTCATCATTTCTTCGATTTCACCGCTCCAGCCAAGGATCTCTGCGAACCTCCTGACCGAGTCTGCCAGATCCCCCAGCTCCATGTGGTCCCCTCTCCGCAGCGGGACCCTCTCGAAGGGGCCCACAGCATGCCGGTTCAGGAGCAGACGAGGCACAGTGGAGCGCACCGTATTCACTAGGCTAGCAAAAGGCTCGATCTGAAAACAAAAAACTTTATTAAAGATCAGACGCTACAGGGATGCGATTCTGATTTTACGAATCAAGTTAAAGCTCACCTTTAAAGAAGTCCCCATGATGATGAGCAGGTCTGCTTTGGGGAAGTCTTTCGTGTGGAGAAAATATTTCTCTGGGAGGTCTTCTCCAAAAAACACAACGTCAGGTTTGACAGTAGCGGCGCAGAAGGAGCAGGTGGGGATGTTGTCAGTCATTATAGCAACCTGCGAAACACAAAAGAAAACATCACAAGGCCGAATAAAGCAGCGGACAGCGTTTGGCAGGTTGTGGACTCGACGTACTTTAGCCTCCTCGGCAGGATACGGCGTGTAGCACAGGTGGCAGGAAGCTGTGGTAAAACTACCGTGGGCCTCCACGAGTTTGTCTTCAGGGATGCCGCACACTGAGGAGAGGAACGGCACTTTAAATTACTGAGACCAAGGCAGAAAATCAAGTCAAGAGACAGGAGAAAGCAGTTCAAATTAATACGTTGTTCTTTTAAAATCACCTTTACTGAGTTATTGTTTTATAAACGAATCTCAGTAGTTTCAAAAAACTACTTCTTCCATAAATTTCCATGTTTATAAAGTCAAAGCAGTGTCTGAACCTCCATATCTCTGAGTCTCTAATGACAGTTTCTATTAATTCATGACAAATTACAACTTAAACTTGAAATGATTAAGAAAATGTGAAACTAATGGTATACATTTTAGCTTTTAAACAAAAAACCTCTTTAATAATGTTTTTAATAATTTATAAACCTGTTTAAATAATGTTGTACATTTATTAATTCAATATATTTAAATGACGCCAAACATAAAAACATTGAATACCTAAAAGGAATTTATTCATCAAGTATGTAAATTATAACTGGTAGTTATAATGAGCTGTATTTCTTAAAGTTCATTTTCATTTTTATGTACCTTATTAAATATATTTACTGAAGTGATGAAGGTCCTAGTTAAAGTTTAGGTACATGAGGTTATGAAATGTTTTGGCTTGAAATATAGAATTAGGGAAAACCACAGACTCTATGAGGAAGAAAGGAAGGAGGAATAAAAGCACAAAAGGACAATTGTGAAAATAAATTGAAAAGAGGAAAGATGGAAAGAAGAATGGAAGGTGGGATGGACAACAAAAGCATAAATGAAGTCTGAGACGGCGTTGGGACGCTGCGGTAGACATTTGGATGTTTGTCTGTGTCCTAACTCGCCTTTCTCCAGCCCATCGATGTTCTGGGTGTACAGCCGGAGCAGCAGACCTTTGTGGTGGAGCATGCGGATGAAGTAGTGGATGTAGTTGGGACGGTGGCAGCCAGGATACAGAGCCTTGGCCAAGGAGAAGAAAGGCTGGGGGTCGTTGGAGAAGTAGTCGATGTTGAAAATGGCCTCAGGGTAAGGGATGTTGTACTTCTCCAGGTTGGCATAGAGACCCGTTCCTGGAGTCCTGGAGACAACGTAGAGCTCTCGTTAAGACATGTCATGGCAGTAATCCAAAGAAACAAAGTACAAATAAAAAACAAGATTAAAAAAAAAAAAACTCCACAGCTGAGACCACACTGACGAGGAGTGAAGTCATTAATCAGAAACAGGAAATAAAGGACAGCTACGGACCGGAAGTCTGGGATGCCGCTGGGCGTGCTGATTCCCGCTCCTACAACCACCAGTATGTTCTTACAGCGGCCCAGTTTCACAAGCCGAGCCACCGACAACAGGCCGCTCCGGGAAGAAGAGGACTTCACCGGGAATGAAGATGGAACGATCTGGTCAGATGTGGACTCAGAGGACGGACAGACCTGCATGGGAACACTGCCAGCTGCGGACATCGTTCCTTTACTGTTGGAAAAACAAAAAGGTCCTGGTGTAATTTACAAAAACACTGACAGGCCTTATTCTTATTTTAGTACCGCGACAAAAATTAAGGGGGAATAAATCCAGTATTACTCCTATTCTGTTAGTTCTACTTTCAAAGCGTGTGGCTGCAGGTAGCATGTTTTCACCTTGCAGAGTCCGGTCTGCTCACACTCATCAGGCTGAGGTCCTGAGCCAGAGCCGAGTCAGGCTGCTTCCTTCGTTGCTTTCCATACGGACCCTGCCACGAGTCCTGGGGTTCTGCAGGTCCTGGATGCCTGGCCTGGGAGCTGGAGCTGCGGGTTGACCTGGTGCCCGGAGGCTGGGGAACTTTTCTATCCCTACTGGACCTGGACCTGTTCATTCCAACACCTGGTAAAACGTAAGAACAACAGGCAGTTCTAGTTTCCATTCAGTTCCTTTATACATTACAGATTCACAACCAATGTTACGTCTAGCTACTTTCACTTTTAAGAAACCCAATTCCCAATTAATATTCAGTTAATCTGAACTCAATCCCGTTCAGATCTGAGTCTACAGTTTATTCAGGAAAGAGACCCAGCTAAAGAAATTAGCACTGCGCTAGTAGAAAACGAGTACAACTTAATGATGGCATCAAAAGCTCTCTTGGTTGATTTGTCCAGAAGAGAAAAACAACTTCACACAAAAGAGTTGGCTTGATATATATCGGATGAAAGGAAAAAATAAATAAAAAATGTTAAAAATCACACACATTTAATCCAAGCAATATCTCTGAGAGTCGTTCTTCTTCAGAGAATAATTTGTTGGACTTCTTAACGTTTGTTCTTCTGTCATTCTGTGCATTTGGTTTTATGTTAGAATTATTATTTGTTGCTTTTTGGGTGAAGAACTTTGTCCAACCACAGCTGTTCTCAAATGTGCTACACAAATAAACTTGATCTGATTCTCACCAAGGAGACAGAGCAACACAAAAAGCAAGAATGCTTTCTATGAGAAAACCCCCCAAAAAGTCTCCTCCAAGAAAAAAAAAAAAAAAAACAGTGAAAATTTATAGCAACAATAGCTCTGCTGCAGCTCAACACATAAGCACCAGGTCAGTAGTACTTTCTATGGAAAGTAAAAACCAAGAGCGCACACAAACAAAATGGCAGGACAATTTATTTCAATGTTTTTGTCTTGGAAAGAAATGCGGCTAAACACACAAGTTCTGATCCAGAAGGCAAAGCAAGACTCAGAGATTACACTTGACATTTTATTTCCCAAACGAACTTGAATTAAAAAGGTTTTTTGACTCACTTTAATAATCTAACAGGCTTATTAGATACAAGATGTTTTCAGTCATTTATTTTTCAGTTGCCATTCCTCCTCTCCCTCCTCTTCCTCGTCTTGTATTTAAAAAGCTGTTACACTGAAATCATCCCGACATCCTTTTCTCCCGAGTCTCTTTACACAGAGGGGAAGCTGAAATGTTTTAAAACTGTCAACAGCCGAACAAAAGCTAATGGCTGCAATATATTTAGCCCCCTCCGCTCCCCATTCTCTCCATAGCTGCTATGCTAATACAGTCCACAGCTGTGGCAGCTTTACTGTTCAGGGAAAGCGGAGCGTAGCGCCGAGAGGTGAAGGGGAGGGATGAGAGTTAAAAACAG
Source organism: Poecilia latipinna (assembly GCF_001443285.1). Lineage (NCBI taxonomy): Eukaryota > Metazoa > Chordata > Actinopteri > Cyprinodontiformes > Poeciliidae > Poecilia > Poecilia latipinna. The sequence goes on from NW_015113045.1 coordinate 341,818, forward strand.
GGGTGGGATGAGGAAAAAGAGAGAAGTTGATAAAAGTCAACAAACCCAGCTGGGTGAGCGGGGAAAAGGCGCCCTTACGGCCCCACAATGACGTTGAGAAAACCAGCTGAGGGTGGCGGGGACAGAGGAGATAAATGATACATAGGCGAGCTTCAATAAGGACGGAGCCCTAGGAGGAGGGAGAAGGGTCACCTAAAACTATTCCATGCTTTTAAAGAAAGTCGGAAAGGCTGAGCAATCCGGCAGAGACGACAAAGAAGTGGACAAAAGGGTTTCAACAAATTAAGCTTTCATGAAACAAACTTCCTTCTACATCCACCTTAAAGGAGACAAGCCATAAAAGATCAGAAAAGATTTAGAGTAGGGGTGTACCGATCGTGTTTTTTTTGGCTGATCCCAGATTACCAATCTTAAAAAAAGCCTGAGCTGCAGATTCCGATTTTAGCCGATACTAATATTTTGTCTGAAATGTCGCTAAACACCATAGAAATGGAAGGACCCTAAAAAGTCAAATTTGTCTGATGTGATGAACTAAAAAAGGTGTCATGTATGGAGAACAATAGTCACTGTCTAGTACTAGTTCCATATATCATGATACGATTATCAGCAACATCGGCCAGCCCAAGAGTTTGGTGATTAATTTTGGTGATTAGCGGCTAACAACAGAGATTTGTCAAGAAAACTAAGGCGATGATTAATCTTCTGTTATGATAATGACCTCAAGCACAGAGCAAAGGTGACAAAGCAGACTGGACATATTTGAGTTGTGTGGGCCAGTCAGAGCCTGGACTTGAATACAATTCTCTGGAAAGAGCTAAAATGGCCGTCTACTGACTGTTCCCATTTAGCCTGACAGCTTAAGAAGATCTACAGGTTTGCAAAGCTTGTAGGGACAAACTCAAGAAGACTCGAGGTTGGAATTGCTCCCAAAGACGCTTTAACAACATTTTAACCCAACGCCGATAAAGCTATTTTAGAATAGAAAATCTAGACCAAGTTAAGGGATGTGAAAAGTCTACTAGATAAAAGCCTCAATACTAGAAAACCCTAATTTAATTATATCAAGCTCAGTTTTTAGAAAGTTATTTATTGAGCTTAAAACAGATAAATCTCACGTTTAAGAAATAAAAGAGACAACCATCCCAATTCACTACTTTCATTTAAGGTCCTCAATCTTTTTCCTCCTTTAAGACTGAAGCCCCTGCGTTACTAGAGCCCCCTCCAGCCCCTTCACATCCTACAGAACTATTAAAAACAGTAGGAGGGTGAGGGTCTCTGCTTTTGTCTGGTCTGCTCTCAAAAAGACACTGCTGAGTACAGGCAATAAATCACAGGCCCAGTTATTAAGGTTTCTCACAGATGGTGAGAGCTACCATCACACAGCATCTTAACAGGACAAATACCCTTTCCAAGTATGGTCGCATTTGGATAAGTTGAATTTCTTTTAGTTTGCACGAGCACAAAAGTAATTTTTTTTTTTTTTTGTAAATACAATTGTTCAGAACCTCTGAAATGCTTCCATTTTATTAGATAAATCTCTAAATGTCTGTAGATGCTGTTATTATTCTTTAATGACAAATAAATCCTTGTATAAATGACAAAGGGCATTATGCGGATTTAGAAGCCGCCCCCACCCCCACCCTCCTCCTTGCTTGCCCTTTCACACTACTTGCTCTCGCAGATCTCCCAGATCGAAAATCTGCGTGTCCCATAACAGGACCACCAGGATAGCGGCTGCTCATACGAGGGGATACAGTTATCTAATTAAGAGCGCCTCACAACACTGGGAACACCTCAGTGATCACCTTCAAAACTGCCCCACCCCATCTCCTCCACTAAAAAGTCATGCTGTCTGATAATCCTTTCAAAATGCTGGAGGCTCAGACCAAAGGCTAGAAGCCGGCAAGAAAAGTGGGCAACAAGTTGGTGCTAAAGCAACAAAGACACAGCTAACAGGGTGAAACCGGAGAACACTATGAGCAAATAATGATTTGTTTGCCTAAAAGACATTCAGAAGTATAATTATTAACACTGCATGCAGAGGAAAAAACAATTATTTTAGCAATTGATTACTATTAGCTATTATTCTGACGATTACGTGGTAAGAAAAAAGGAGAAAATGTTCACATCCTGCAGATTTTTCATTTATCCACTTAAGACCTTTTTATTAAAATAGTAGAAAAATATTAAAAGATGCAAAAAACTAATAATTCAATTCCTATTGAGAAAATAAACATTTTATTGCAGAAATTGACGCAGATGAAGCTAAAACTAGGCAAGTGAGAAGTTATGGGTGGAACAGATTTACAGACTTATCTTAAATGCAAAATATATATATTTTTGAACAGGTTTGACTTAAATCACTGCTCTGTGTTGTTCTTTCAGGAAATGGCACATTTTAGAATATGTGTCCTCCAGTTAAGGATTAATCAACTACTAAACTGATTAATCCTTTTAATAAATCAATTCATCACAATTGATTTTATCATACCATCTTTTTATGCAGATGAAATTTAGGAGATGAACAAGTCAGACTTTTAGTGGCCATTAAACCCTTTCGTTTTCTTTTCCCTTTGAAAAACCCCACAGTTTTTAACAGAAATTAAAGAATCACAAGATAATTCCCATTATCCCTCAATGTTATCTGATTTTTATTAAACTCAAAACAAAATTTAAAGAATACGTCATTTGTTGATACCTACAAAAAATTGTTTTCAGTTTTGGTAAATGCAAGCAAATGATGGATGGATGGTCAAGACTGGTTTGACAACTTTTTTTTTTTTTTTTAAATTTTCTGTTGTATGTTTGGCAGAACTTCGCTGGTGGCCTTCACTTTGTAAAGCGCTGAACATTCATGTCATTTTTTAAGGATTATTTTTATTTATTTATTTCGAACATGACAGAAGTATAAAATTACACACATGAACAAGGAAAGCAAAAGACATATTTTTGTACAATACTCTTAACTTGCTCAAAAAGGAGTAGGAAGAAGAAAGAAACTTATGAACTCCTACCCCATAAACTCATACAATATTTTCAGATGAACCCTCATTATTTTGATGGAAAAAAAAAAAAATCATCCTTGTAAGGTCATTACAAGGATGATTTTAGTGTAACTTTACTCAGATTCCACTTTCTGCAACTTGTTGCAGAAAGTTTAAGAGAGATAAACAGCTAAAATGTGGAGCTGGAGTCTGTGAGCCCCGCTCAGCTGCATCTTAAAGCAGGTTTGGCTAAGTTTAATGAGGTGCTTTTCTGCTGCAACCCCAGCATTTAACCCTCCACTCACAGAGGAGTCGAGGACGGCCAACTTTGATCTCCCCTGTACCCCCAGCCCGGGGGACAACGACCAGCAGCCTGGTCGCCATGGAAAGCTCTTCATTACTTTGCTGAAGAGGCAACGGCTCTGTGTTCTCCCTCCCCACCTGCTCACTAATGACATATCACTCTGTGTAGCATCTTTGTTGGCCTCTCTATTGACACAAAGCGCTGAGTCCTAATTTGTGTTAGGATGTTGTTTGCTCACACACAGAGGAAGGTGGGTGGCGGCGGGGTTAAACTGGCCCAGTGGGTCGATGGCCAAGTAATGACTTGTCTTGTTGCCCCTCAAAAGACACACTGGCACTTAATTAATAACATATCAGAAATCAATGTCAATTCTCTGAAGGTATAAGACAAGAGAATAAACTTTTTTTTTTTTTTAGCAAATTCCAACTTTAAGTACGTTTGACCAGTAATTATCCAGTCGATCTTGTTGCAGAAGATAAAGAGTAGAAGTGATGTTTATGATGATATTCTTTAAAAAAAAAAAAAAAAACTACACACTTTTCCTGTTTACCTACAAACATATGTGAAGGGAAAAATCTTCACTTGGAGAATTAAAATGCTGCATTTCTGCAACTAATATGAGTTTTTTTTTTTTAGAAATAAAATGTAAGCAAGCAGTACATGAGTTATTACCAATTAAAATATTCAACCATGTCTCAATATTATAAATGTGTAAAACTTTTCTAGATCCAAAACAAAAACATGCCGAGTGTCTGCAGTGTAAGCCCACACTGACACCTGCTGGTAGTTTAAGGTCATTACATAAAAACTGTTCAATTCTGAGGAAGCCTAACATGAAAAAAAAACACGAAGAACATTTATTCAAATACATAAATAAAACTAACAACTACATAAAGTAATTTACTGACCACACAATGGCCGGCTTGTATTAGATTGTTAGCCATAAGTGAGTTTACTGCTAACTATCAGTTAACTTGCCATCTCTAATGATAAATTCTGGTCGATGTTCACCATTAAATTTAAAAATATTTTATTCATCCCAAAGAGAGCGTTATCGTTGTAGTGCCTTGAATTATTTAAATTTCTTGGGTGGATCATTGTAGGTGGAGACGGCTGGGGGCAAGAAGGAAGGATATAAGGAAGCAAGGACGGAAAAGACACAAAAAGGGCAGAAGAGGCAAAAGGAAGTAAACACAAGGAAGGAAGAGGAAGTACAAAGGAAGGATAGAAGACAAAAAGTGAATGAATACAGGCACAAGAAAAAATATAGGAGGGAGAAAGAAAACATGCATCCAACAAAGATAGTAAAACAGAGGGCAAGAGACAATGAAAGTAAGCCAACATAAAGCAAGGACATGAGGAAGAGAAAAAAAGAATACAAGGAAGGAAGGACAAAAGAAAAACATTGGGGGAAAAAAAAATCGAGAAAACACTAATATTTTTCCATACTTTTGTTTTCTCCATATTTTGGGGGGAATTTCAATTCTTTTCCAAACTACTCTGATAAACCTGCCCCACAAATTAATTTATATTTGTCTGTCTGTGCAGAGACATACAGTTTGTTTGATAATTACCCTTTTTTCAAATGAAGAACTTTTGAAAGCTGCAGTTCAGACCTTCTGTGCTTTGAGTCACTTTAAATTATACAAAAACATGTCGTGTCCTGTCCACAGAGCACATCACAGATTTATTGACAATTCAGCAAACACTTTTAGCTGTAAGGGTATAACTGTAACAGCAAAATGTTTTTGGTCGCCCCTATGAACTGCAGTACAGATAAACAATAAGTATATTTAAGTTAATGCTTAAAAAAACGACAATAAGGAACTGGAGAAAAATCCTATTGAATACAATATTTCACCATTCTTCGGTAAGATGGTGCTGAAATACTTTAAAAAGGTAAACAGGGATTGAAACCTAGACCAATCATAGCTTGTTTTTTTTTTGTTTTTTTTCCCACTGCGGTGTTACAAGGAGTTACCTGCCTGTCTCCAGATTGCTCGACGAGAGATGCAGGCAGACTGAGCTGCTTCAGCCAGAATGCTTTAACAACCAAACGGAAGCTGGCTCAGCGGCTGTGACGCTAAAATCCACAGTGGAACTCCGTCACCTGTGGCGGTCAGGTCAGCAGAATCGGGTTTACTTATTTTAAATTAGTCTGTCTTCCTCTCAGCCACACGCAGAAAAGGAAATCTGCATGGAGTCTAAGTTTTAGGGAGCAGAGGTCTCACTCCGCTTTTTATTCCGTGGACTAAATAAGTCATCAAGAACTAATACAGGCGGGAAACGAGAATGGAGTCACATAACGCAGTGTTTCCGCTTTTAACACCAATTTCCCTGCGTTATTCAAATCTAAAAGAGTGGATATACTTGTTCATGCATGTCATTCTAATTTGATGATAAACTGCTGTTGAATCTTTTGTTAATCTGTTGATCTTTAATAAATAAATAAATAAACAATGATTGCCTTTTAATTCCAGCATGTTGTAAGCTAAGTTTCTATACATAATAGATGCATTTTGTGGTAGATGTAAATGTAAAACATCCTAATAATCGTGTACACTTTGGTTTGGAATAGAATAGAATAGAATAGAATAGAATAGAATAGAATTATCCTTCATTGTCCCGTACAAATTCAGGAAATGTCACATCTGGCTATCCAGATGTGACATTCTTGAAGATGAATTTGACATGTAGAGCTTGCTAAAGGTCATAAAGTGTTTCTGGAGACAATGGGAAACCTTGCTACTGGTGATTTCTGTATCTTATGAGACTGACATATTTATAAGACACATAATGTGATACATAAACTTCAGATTCAGATCTACTAAAGAACAGAAAAAAACATAGCAAGAAAGTAGATTAATCTAAAAACCTTGGTTTGTCCAAGGAATATAGAGTCCTTCAATAATCTACCATCATTTAGATACCTTAGAAGACATAATTTTACTATATTCCTATAATTAAATAAACATCTAAAGGGCAATTTAAAAGTATTTTATATCTCGTTTGGGGATTATTAATGAACCCGATCACATTGTGCCAACCATAGCATTCATGTCTATGGTTCCAATAACCTATCATAGAAACATTGTTACCGAGGGATGGTAGAGACTCATCTCCTTGTAAGAGACGATCTTGACTTGAAGGCCGCAAAAACACCTTAATCGTCACTTCCTCCCTGAGGAAGAGGCGGGGCTGCTGTATTTTGATCAGTTTGGTAACGCGTGAACGATTCAGTTCACTTGAATGGTTTATTTTGTAGCCTCCCGCCAACATTGAGTGACAGTTTGGGTGAGGGTCGGGGGGTGGTCTTTACAGATTATAAACATTTAATCTCCTCATTTGCAACCCCCAAACATCTCTCAGTATGTGTTCAGAATCATTAGTTAAATAAAAAGGAATGCACTTTTTATTAACACACTTTAAAAAGGCATTTATGATCATCTATGTCATAATTTCATGCTTGTGAAGTTCAGCAGATTCAGAGATCCAGTTTGCAGACTGTACCTCTGTGTGTGTGCTTTGTGGGTGGAGATTGAGAACCTCCTCCTAAAAACAGTCAACACCAGCCAGCTTCACTCCCTGCAGCACCTTTGTTATTTCTAAATTTGGGACTACAACATATATTTTTTATATTCATCATTTTATTTACTTAGTCTCACAATCATCCTATAACTCATTGGATTTCTTTTTTCGACTGGCCACCATTACAGCAAGGTAAGTGTTATTTTGGACCGTTAGGGATCAGTTTTGTTAACGAGAGTCAGCCATGAAAACTTGACAACAACCAGTGTTTTTTTTTTTTTCTTTTTCGAAAAACTAAGAGCCATTACGTTATAACCACAGATTCAGGGCGAACTCGGACGTTTATTTCAGTTTCAACAGCGTAAACGGAGGTTGGATGTCGAACGTTATCGTGTAAAACCGTTGAAAAATCCTCGAGCGACGTGACGTACGAGCTAGAAGATTCTACACATTTACGTTAAAGCGCGAGCAATTATAGTGGTTGAAGGCATCGACCACACGCAGAGCGATAATGTGTCTTTAAAGTCCTATAATTTGGGGTAAATTGCGTTAAAAGCCGTCAAACAACGCATATCCTACTCTACGAGAATATGTGTAGAAGTTGACGTTCGTAAAATGTTGCAGGGAGCTAGCATAAATTGTTTTGACTGGGTTTGGTACTTTATTTGGAGGGGTAAACTCGTACCCCATCAGTTAATTCACGACGCAACGTCCTGAGTAAGTTTCCTTTTGTGGTCATCTTTTACAACAATCATCTCTTTAGGTTGTGTTATGAGATTTTAGATGGACGTGTTATTTTGACCTGGGCTTAAATACGGCGGCAGTTATTTAGAGCAGCCTTTTAAAATGCTAATTTTTGCCTTCAGATTTCATATACCTGAAGTTATATGTCCAGGTTTGCAAAATATGTCATCTCTTAATGAGGCAGATTGCATGATTATTGCAGTTCCTTTCATTATCTGTTATTGATGTCAGAAGGGTTGTCAGACTTTTTATGTCTATTTAGTCCATAAAGTGACACCAGTATGTATGGATTCATTACACAAAGAAGAATATATGATCATTTGTAATATATATGGCTGAAGGTTAGTGGAAACCTGAAATTCAGTTTGTACGAGAAACATATTATTACAAAAGAATAATAATTTACAGAAATGTCAGTCTACTGAGAAGCATGTCCATGTAGTGTACACTACATGCAATCAGTTCTCAATCTGGGAATACTGCTTCAGTGCAGCACAAAGATGACTAACCTGTGGTGTTATAAGGCCACATTTCAGAAGCATCTTACCTGGCCTCAGGAAAATGTAGACTGCAATGTCGTTCAGTCATCCAAAATCCTCTCTGCATATAATCACCATGTTTACTTTTCATTTCAGGAAGAGTGAAAAAGCACAAAACCTAACTTGCTTTGTGATATAGTGTGCTTCCACAGATTATGATGAATTGAGGAACAATTTCATCCTCTAATGTTAGTGTATTGTTATATCAAGTCCACAGTCCGCTGCCTATCAGGAATTTTAGAGCATGACATTCTTGACGTGCTTGATTGACCAACAAACTCACCTGATCTAAACCCATAAAGAATTTGTGGTGTGTTGTTGTGAGGACGAAAATGAGCAACACTTGACCCAACTAAACAGAAAGGCTGATGTTAAAGCAACCTGGGCTTCCTTAATAACTACTGAATGTTTACCATCAAACATTGGTTGAATGTATTCTAGTAGAGGCATATATCAGAAATGTGCTTTTGTTTATGTCAAGATAAAATACATATTTAGATATAGTCTAAATACTGCAATGGACCGGTGACCTGTCCAGGGTGAACCACGCCTCTTGCCCGTTGACCGCTAGAGATACCCCTCACAATCTTAATAGGGATACGCATGTAAGATGATGGATATTGTCTAAATATATTAAATATTTTATTATCATTATGTCCATTCATTTTGTTGCCATTAATATGCTGTGAAAGACTGACATTGTGTCAATTTCTTCTACGTAAACTGTAGTAATTGAGTAGTAGTACAAAAATAACTTGCAGATTGTTAGACGTTTATAATCCTGTTGAGATTCACAACTGAAAACTGAATTTCTCAGTGCCTAACTTTTCAATAAAAAAAAAAAAAATAGAATCATGCTAAAGTGAAACTTGGGCATCTTTCAAAATCCATAATTAATTAGTACATTTATTTTATCCCAGCAAAATGACCCCCAAAAGGAGCTTTTGGTCAGTTTGATTTCAATCATCCCATTTGAACATGTTGTTCAGCTTAGTTCTAGACTATAAACAGGTCGGCCTTGTTTTTGGTATTAGTAGCACACCCAAAACACACTCCTTTATTTTCTGACACATTGTGTGCTCAAAGCAGCCTGTTGTGTAGTGCTGACATTCAGCTTCACTTTATTTTATATACTAGTGTCACATTGGACATTTAGTCTGTTCTGGTGAAGGCTTTTGACTGCATATAGTCATGAAAAACAACCTCTTCAAACTCTTAATGTTTTATGTTATTGTAAAAACCTGACAGAATTAGCACAAACTCAGAATAGACAATACTTAAATTATTAACCTTGATTTCTTTATTGAGCAAAGTCAAAATACTAACGTCTGTTTTTATGAAATTTCTGTGAACATTGTCTGACCTTTGGGGGGGATTATAGTGGGATGTTAACTCCTGGAAAAGTCTGAAAGCTCCTAATTGTAAAAAAAAACATAAAATCACTTTTCTTTAGATGGATAAACATAATTTGTTTTCTAATGACCTTATAGCCCGTTCCAAATGTTTTACCTCTAAGGTTTTTGAGGAATAAGTTGTATTTGCTTGTTTTACGGGTAAATATGTAAAACACTTGAATTATTCTATACCATGACTTTAATCAGCACTCTGACAAAGTCCCATTTTTAAAGTAAAACCTGCATATTGAAGAAGATAAAAAATCCCTCCAGCTGTAATCGTCACTGCATACGTGTAACTACTTGAGTCACCTTGGTAATTTTGTTATTTTTGTTCTCAGATGAGTCAGGCCGAGCAGGTGCCTGAGGACATGCCTGCATGCCACACAGATGAGCCAGAAGCTACAGGTAAGCTGAGCTCTAAATCTCCTTTGTCATCTCATAAGACACTCAAGGGCAAGAACATGGTTGAAGTTTTGACTTAAACTGACTTTTTTTAATATTTAATGAAGAAAAAAATAATCAGGCTGGATTTGGTTAAATTAATGTGAAGGCATGCTGAGTCTAAATTACAATGCAGGAATGCAGCCTTGAGAATCACCTAAACCTAATGAACTTCTCTGACATATGTAAGGAGTCATATACGGAAAGGCATGAATAGCATTGAAAAAATATGCAAACACTACAGGACTTGTTTCTGTTATGGAAACATACTTTCTATCGCTGTTCTCCAAGTAAAAGCTCCATCATGTTTCAGAAACTGTGTTCCTTTACCGTGTCAGGCATGAAATAAAACTAAACTTTTCCGCTTTGATTCAGTTTGAATGAGCAAAATTATTTATCTTTTCTAAAATAATGCGAGAGAAATGTTTTTCATGAACATACTCCTCCAAGCCAGAATTTAGCATACAGTGAAATATTTTTTACCTGTGCATTTTAAGTGTGTTTTTGGTCAGTTGTCCAGGGTGTCCTTGTACAAGCGTCACCAGTAGTTTGCTAGAACGTTCATTCATTGCACTTCACAACGGACTACTTCACAGCAGGGTTTGCAAGTTTCCCTCTCTTTCCCTCAAATGTAATAGCAGAGGTGTTCAAAATCAGTTTGAATTTTTTTTCTTTGGTTCAACACACCTGGATCAAATAATGGTTAATTTGCGAGCCTCTCCAGAACTTTGACATCGTGTTGAGGTAGTTGGAGCAGAGGCTCATCTAAACTTTCAGGATACCAGGCCTTGAGTAAAGGAACTGGACACCCATGGACGAGAGTAGAACAGAGTAGAAATGCAGTGCATGTCTTCAACCCTGAAGGCATTTGGAAACTGTAATCTTATTTAGTTGTTGCTGCTGCTTTTAGATCAATAGCCATTTTTCTGACAGGCTTTCCAGGCCGTGTTGGTGAATTGCTTGTTTCATTGTGGATACTGACACTCTCAGCAGCTTCAGCCTCCTGACAAGGTTGTTTGCGTTTGTCCTTTGGGTGGATATGTACATTTGGCACCAAAGCACATTCGTCCTTCCTGAACGGTACAATGGCTGAATATTTCCCTGGTGTTTATACTTCCATATAAATGTTTAAACAGAAGAACGTGGCACTGTCAGGCGGCTGGAATATGTATCCAAGGATGAATCAGACTTGTGGAGGTTCACGCTTCTCTTCCTAATACCTTTGCTGATTTATTTTGCTTTTTTTTTTTTTTTTTTTAAACAAGATGTAACACAAGAAAGCAGTTTGAGGTGTTGCTTTAAAGTACGCCACAAAAAATGCCTCCAATTTGCTCAAATGTCGTAAAGTAAGTTATCAAAAACTAAAAAAAAAACTAAAAAAAACACACAAACTCTTTAACTGGTCTTTCTCAGACTGTTTAAATGTTTAGAGGAAAAACCTCACCAACGCCAGCAGATGGCATGGTGTCCTAAATGATTGTGAGAACTTCACCCTGGACCTGTGCGGTAGCTTTTGAAGCACTGACTCCAGTCTCAATCCAGGTCTGGTGAATATTCCCCAAACTCTTGAATGGGCTTTGATTCACATTTGTCTCAAGGCTGAAATGATCCCTTTTGCTTCTGTGTCTTTCTCCACTATCCTTCTTTATTCCACTCATCTTCTATTCTTGTGAACAGCCAGCCTAATCACCTTCTGGTGTGGCTCACCTTCTTTATATATAGTACATAATATTATTAGCTGCCTGCTGGACAACTGACAAATTAGCAGTCTTCCATATGTTTGTGGAGGCACATTTCAGTTTAAAAAAAATAAAGATTTTATTGTCTTTATCTACTATTATTTTTTTAACAAACAGAATTTAAAGTTTTTAATTAGCTAGCCTGAAAATTAATGAAGCAAACACTTGAAGCATTTCACTGTGTTTATGCTTTTGATTAAATCACTAAACTATTCATTGATATTTTTATTTACGGAGATGCTCTCGTAGTCACAGAGTAAACAATCCGTCTTTCAAAAACAAATTGATCATTAAAGTAAAAGTAATAGTATTTATAACTTTTTTGTCGCTGATTAAACCAATTCACAATATGTTGGTTTTGTTGTTTTAAATCAGATGCCAACAAGGACCACCCACAGACACAGCCGGGGATGTTCGGCAGGTTGGCGGGGGGGTTATATGGAGCCACCAAAGCTACAGTGGGTGGCGTGACTTGGATAGGAGGAAAGAGCCTGGACCTCACCAAGACAGCTGTCTGCACTGTAGCTGCCGTGCCTGTAATGGGAGTGGGGCTGGTGAAGGGGGGAGTGTGTGCCGTGGCTGGCGGCGTGACCGCGGTCGGGTCTGCAGTAGTCAACAAAGTTCCTCTAGGAGGCAGCAAAAAGAAAGATAAGTCAGACTGACATGGAGCAGAGGAGACTGGACACACAGCTCACACTCCTGTTGATGTTTTAACATTTGTAAGCGGGAGAAAAAAGCAACTAAGGACTTAGAGCTGCAGTTTGCAAGTTATGCTGTTGTTGTTTTTGTGTTATTTTTATGTAACTAGAGATACAATTCCACAAATGTTTAATTATGTTTTCAAAATGTGTACATAAAAAGAAAGCAATACAGCACACCTGTTCTCATTCCTTCTGATTCAAGACAATCAATGATGATCTGTGCCTTATAAGGAGTTCTTTACTTTCATCTGGAAATAATTCACTTTCAGCTGGTAAATATTAGAAACACTCTGAGTCTGATTTTCTGATTATTCCTCTTCAGATAAACACACGTACTGACAAATGATCAGATAAATCTGATCAAGGACATGGTAGATAAAGTCCAGTTTTTTAATATAGATTTTTATGGGTTGGTTTATTGTGTTTAACCTGAACATTTTGGTGTCTTCCATTTCAATGTGCATGCTTCTCAGATGTATGGCTTTCTTGTGGTAATCTTCTCACCTTCGTAGAAGATTGTTGTTTTAGACATTTTATTTTTATTATTATTATTATTACTACAATAAATGCATTTTATTACTGTGCAAAGGACTTTTTGTAATTAAATCTTTTCTTATTTGTATGCTTTCCTTTTGTTCTTCTTGTAAAATAAAGCTTCAAAGTTTTTCAAATTAATTTATGGAGGTAATTTTCTTTATTTTAGGTAAAAAAAAAAAACAACAACATATAATTCAAATGATTGAAGTTTCACTGAAAAATTGTATGTTTTAATATTTGGAATGAGATTTAATTTCTTCAGTAATTCAGAACTCGTGTATTAGTTGCAGTAAACTGGTACTCCGGTAGCATTATACTGATTAATTATAGCAATTCACTTGTAGTTGGTGCATAAGAATTGGTTAACTGTGAATTATGTTTTTAAATGAATGTTTATACAGAAAGTATGTTTTTATAAACCATTTTTGAAGCCCTCAAAAACAATACACTAACAATACATAAAAAAAAAAAAAAAAATTCCTGCAGCACAATAAAACATTTTCGGTTTCTGCTTGCTAAAAACCATTCACCTACCAGGCTTACAGTTTGGTAATAACAGCAGAAAACAAAGTTAATGCTCCTGCATACGAAGCACACGCGCCACCCTTCTTCCTCTTTCTTTGCCATGTCGTCCTTCACCACACAATCAAATGCATACCACCAGCCAATGTAGCCAATTCTATCAAAAAAAAAACAACTTAATTTGTAATTATTCAGAAATATTTAGAACTAATCTGATAATAATTAGGATAGGGTATGTGGATGAAAATTTGAAGTGTCCAAATCATCGTAGATTACTTAAGTTCTTGTTTGACCGGTCTGTATATTATGCTTTTCACTTCTGTTTTAGCCTAAGATGGTTCTCAAGCCAAATTACTTTGGAAATGCTGTTTTGTATGTTTTCCTAAATGAAATAAATGTTTTTTTGAATCTCAAATTGTGTTTAAAGAGTTTGTTCAGCGCACTGAAAGGTTAAATGTAAGATTATAAACCAAAGAGGGTCAAATGAAATCTGTAAGAAGCAGAAACAACCCATTAGTCTTCTCAGTTAACTTGATAAACAATTAAGTTCCTGAAAATCCTTCAGTATACAACAGTTACATTTATTATTTCTCTTTGTGGCGCCCTCTGACCTGGGCAGAAAGCCACCTCTGACTGTCCTTGATCTGTCCCAGTGTCTTCTGTTGACTCTTTGGGTCACAGTAACCTTTTAAAAGTCAGATCCGCGGGTTTTGTTTGCTCCTAAATGTTTATTTTGTTCAGTCACAGTAGCAAGAATATTGATCCCCCTGCCTCTAACTTATGTGTGAAATAGTTTTTTTCAATGTATATATATAAAACATTTTGTAGCAATTCTTCTGTCTTCAACTTTTGTTACATTTTGTTTTATTGGATTTATCAATTTGATTTATTATACAGAGATTTTAAGGGGTGGACCACCTCAAAGTAGTGCATGATTGTGAAGTGAAAGAAAAAGAGTGGTTTTCAAATTAAAGTCTGAAAAGTGTGGGGCTCATGTTGATTAACTGTATACTCAAAAATAAAACCCAGTGCAATTCATTTCTTTTAGAAGTCACATAATCCGTAAATAGAGTCCACCCGTGTGTAATTTAAACTCTGTAAATCCAACTTTCTGTGAAAGTCTCAGGTTTGTTATGACTGGATGTCGTACATGTGAGCTCATAAACATATTTGTGATCTAGATTCCCATAACACACATACAAAATATTATGTTTTGCATATAGATAGATAAAGATCATATCTTTATCAAGGCACATTTTAGCATAAATATCATTAACCTGTTTTTATTCATCAATATTACAAGCTTGTGATTTTTTTATTTGTTTTACATTTTAATTCATGCAGTTTGTCAACAGAAGTTTTAAACGATTACTTTTTAAACTTGGGGTGCTCCTGCAATGCAGTTTGGTTTTTCCATGCTTGATATATTTGGAGAATTCATACAACAATTCAAATTCGTACAATGAAACCATTAAATACAATTTTAAAGATGTTGTAATGTATACAGCGGTGCTTATACATTTATGTTACAGACTGTCAGTGAACGCACCAGAGAAAAGACTGAGATTCAAGTGCGCACGTGTGTCGTAGAGAACGGATAACATCCATAGACGGATTGTAACCATGTATTGCTGTATGAGAAGCATTTCGTAT